>NW_024081100.1:0-143265 GCF_003009895.1 Hyaena hyaena | reverse complement strand
GAGAGAGAGAGAGAGAGAGAGAGAGAGAGAGAATCTCAAGCAGGCTCCACACTCAGTGTGGAGCTAGACACAGGGCTTGATCTCATGACCTGAACCAAAATCAAGAGCCAGATGCTCTATGTTTTCACTCACATGTGGATCATGAGAAACTGAACAGAAGACCATGGGGGGAAGGGCAGGGAGGAAAATAGATACAAACAGAGAGGGAGGGAGGCAAACCATAAGAGACTATTAAATATAGCGATCAAACTAAGGGTGGATGGGGGCATGGGGGAGAGGGGAAAATGGGTGATGGGCATTGAGGAGGGCACTTATTGGGATGAGCAGTGGGTGTTGTATGGAAGCCAGTATGATGATAACTTATATTCATAAAAATAATAAAAATAAATATTTGCCCAAACCTATAAAATGAAAAAAAAAAGAAAAAGAAAAAGAGCCAGATGCTCAACTGGCTGAACCACCCAGGTGCCCCAAGGAACTCTGAAATATTTTGACAGATATTTCAAACTACACAAAAGAAAAATAACTTAATTACAACTAGTCCTGTGCTTCTTACATTTCTTCACCCGAAAAATCACACGTATAAGAGGTAGAGTAGCTTTGCATATATTTGATGGCTGCATGCACAGTACTTTGTAGGAACGTCTCCCTTGCCCCAAGTAGGGGAGAGGGCATGAAATAAGGAATTAGAAGGCCCGCTGCCTACCAGTTGTGTACAAAGCTTGGGCAAAGCTACTCACCGTCAGGACTTCCATTTACATCTACATAAAACACAGATAGTAACTTGCCTCATGGAGTAATTCGTGAGCATGACACGAAACGTAATAAAGTGAGGGACCTTTATAACGACAAAGTGTTATACAATTGTAAAAGTTGGTTTTTATACATTAATAAAGATTAATGCTGTGGACCACTGAGCATTCCATCTTTAGTTTGAAAGAAACTTCAATGGATTGTTTTCAGTTCCCTCTTGCAGGGTCAGGAGAGAAAGCCAATGACAGAGAGAGGCTTCTGCTTGATCCCAACACAACCCAAGGGCAACAGGTCTGCGCTCCTGTTGGCCAGTTAACGCGGTTGGTGTAGACAGACCCATGTCCTAGCTAGGGCCCTCTAAGATTATTTTGTGGGCTTAACTGATGCAAATAGGCTCCACACATGGATCAAACTGACTGAGTAATTACCAAGTGCCCAGTTTAGGATTCCAGTTGTGTGGAGAGACCGTTGAAGGCGGTCTGGTTTCCCAAATGGTGCCTGGTTGCACATTCGGTGCATTTCTGCAACGTCACTTCCATACGTAGCAGGCATTCTTCGATGACCTGCTTGAGCACAGCATCCGTGACAAAGATGTGGCCACTGCCCCCCAGGGCCTCACACCTGAGCCTGGGGGTCAGACAGGTGACTTAACGCTGTGGTAGACAGCAGAGTAGACTAAAAAGGCGATAGGGAAACTGAGCAGGGAGAGATCAATTCTAACAGGCAGTTTAGGAAGCTTCTTTGAGAAGGAGATATCAAGTCAAACTGGGTGGCTAAGAAGGAAAAGAATTCAAGGAGAGGAATAATCTGATGCAAGACACCAGGAGCCCACGAGGCAGTTCCTGTGCAGGCTACACGGGACTGGAGATCAGGGAAGGGTGAGAGAGCTTTGAATGCCAGCCAGGAGCTGAGGAAGCAGGGAGATCCTAAAGGCCTCCAAGCAGGAAAGCAACGCCTCAAAGTCACACAAACCACGACGGAGGTCAATTCTCTAATTTAAGGGTGGGGGGCGGGGAGATAAAGGAGCCTTTCACTCGGCAGTGATACAGGAGCCCTGAAATGCAGACATCCTTCAAAGGAGATACTTTGGTAGCGTCCCCTCCCTTAGGAAAAAAACAAAATTAAAACTTCCAGGCAACCCTCATGACCTTGCAACAGGAGACGACTTAATTAGACTATATGTTTGTGTGTTATCACATATGGGAGACAAAGAATATATATATATATATAAGAACTACACCACCTGCCGTTCGGGGCTCGGTTCTTTGGGTACGAACCCAGCTGAGCAGCGCGGGCAGGAATAAAGTCGCTTCCTAGAAAGAAAAGCCTGAGTGTCAGGAATCTCTGCCGAGAATCCTGCTACAATACACTGACCTAAACTGTAAGTTCCCTGAAGGCAGGGTCAGGGGCTTAGTCATTTTTGATTCCTTGTCAGGCACAGTGGGTGGTGATTACAAAGGAAAGAGACAGAGGCGCCTGGGTGGCTCAGTTAGTTGAGCGCTGGACTTCCACTCAGGTCATGATCTCACGGTTCATAAGTTCGAGCCGGGCACCGGGCTTAAACGGAATGAGCCACCCAGGTGAACGGTGGGGTTTTTAAAAGCTGCGCCCCTAGTCGGGGCGGGGGGGGGGCTCCCCTCCAGCCGGGAGAGGGGGGGTCCGGGCCAGGGCCGCCTCGCAGCCTCGAGTCACTCTCAGAAGGAGGGAACAGCGCCTACCTCAGCTCTGCCGGAAGAACTGAACGTGACGACCCAGGCACAGGGCTCACAGTCCAGGCAGCCGCACGAAGCTGCCGCTGAGTGAAGTCTGGGGGAAACCTGCGTCCTACGGGGTGGCCGACTCACAAAGCCACAGAAGGCACTTCTAGGGCGGCTGGGGGGCCAGGAGGGCGCAGCGTCTGCGGAGCAGGAGTCTCGGGTTGGCCGCCGCCACGCCCCTGCGCACAGCCCCCGCCCCCGCTCGCCCCGCCCCCGCTCGCCCCGCCCCCGCTCGCCCCGCCCCCGCTCGCCCCGCCCCCGCTCGCCCCGCCCCCGCTCGCCCCGCCCCCGCTCGCCCCCGCGGACTCCGTGGGGCGGGGCCCGACACGCTGGGGGCTCTCCGGGGGCGGTGTCTCTTCCTCACCCCGCCCCCCGCCCCGCCCCACCTCCCCCGGCGGCCTGCGCAGCTGGAGGGCGTCCGCCGGGCGGGAGGGGTCCGCGCGGAAGGAGGCGCGCTCCCGGGGCCGCGTTCCAGGCCCGCCCGGTCCCAGCCAGCGCGCCCTGCTTTCGCGGTTGCTGCGGCGGCCGTTTGCGGTGCTGCGGGTTGCGAAGGGGGCACCGAGAAGGCAGAGGGCTCCGACCGGAGCCGGCGCCCTTTCCAGCCTGCCCTCGACCGCCCCCGCCGTCCCGAGTTCAGTCCCCTCGTCTGCGCCACCGCAGCCGCGCAGCCTGGGCCGCTGTCCCCGGAGACCCTCCTTTCTGTCCCCTAGAAAGCGGACGGGAGGGGGCTGAGCGGGGGATACCGACCCCCACCGCACCCCGGAGAGTGTCTGCTGCCCGCAGGGCCCGAGCTACGCCCGGAGGCGCCAGTGGTGGCGCAGCGGGGTCGGTGGTCCGGGGAGGGGACCGCGCGTGGGGCGCCTGCCAGCGCACGCCCCAGGGGTTCGCTCAACCCTAAGAACGGGCCTGGCAGGAGAGGGTGACTGCAAGAAAGGAATTAATCTGCAGGTAGCTGCGTTCTTTTTATATTAAGCAAATCACTGCGTTTCCCTCTGAATAAATCAGAGAAAGTCAAGTTTGACGGAGAGTTAGATCCTGCTTAAGAAACCTTTTCTACCGCCTCCCCAGCTGTTTCTGTGTTCTCAAAACAAAACCTACTGTGTGCCTCTCTACACAGCTCCCGGAAGGTTAGGATACTTAAACAGATCATTTCCTTGCCAGGATTCTCCTAGCATCCCATGTTCTTTGCAATTCCACATAAATTTTAGAATCAGTTTGTCAATTTCTGCCCCCAAACGAGCTTGCAGAGACTTTGATCAGAGTTGCATTGGATCTGTTTTGTCAAATTTATTCCTAAATATTTCATGTATTTGGTCCTATTGTAAATGTTATTTCTTAATTCATTTTCCCAAGTGTTTATTGCCAGTAGATAGAAATACAGTTGGGAGAGCCTGGGTGGCCCAGTCGGTTGAGCATCCTGCTTTGGCTCAGGTCATGGTCTACCGGGTTTGTGGGCGGAGCCCTGCCTCGGGCTCTGTGTTGACAGCTCTGTCTCTCTGTTTCTCTCTTAGAGATAAATAAACATTTAAAACTTAAAAAAAAAAAAGAAAAGAAATACAGGTAATTTTTGTACACTGATCTTTTATTCTGCCAAATCTTGATACTGGATTTTTAGCTCCCAGAACTGTGACAGAATATAGTTCTGTTGTGTTAAAATACCCAGTTTGTGTAAATTTGTTACAGCTGCCCTAGGAAATGAATACAGAGATATTGCAATCTCTAGCTCTAATTGTGGATTTGTCTATTTCTCCTCGCAATCATATCAATTTTTGTTTCATGTATCTTAAAGCGCTGTTTTTAGAAAAACATACAAAATTGTTATGTGCTCTTGAGACACCAACCCCTTTCTCCTTATAAAATGATCTTTTTCACTCCTGATAACCTTCTCTCTGTTACAGCTTTTTCTATCTTTTTATTTTTTAATCTATTCGTGTCTTATGTTTACAGTGCATTTCTTGTGGCAGGGACATACTTGGGTCTCGCTTGCTTTTCCCATATGACAGTGACTGCTTTGACTTCATTATTTTTGCCTACTATTTTGAGACTTCACTTGTATGCCTTTTTAAAAGTAGGGAGACCCCTCCTTTGTTTCCCCTTAGTGTACTATTGCCAGGTTTTTAGTAAAAATTAGAGACCTGAATAGGTACTATTTTGAGAATAGCTACATGTGATCTCCCCCTAGTGGCTATATTGAATAATGTTATGAAATTCAAACATGTTATTCCAGAGCACAACTTCTCCATGGCAAGCTATGTATATTTAACAGCTGTGGCAATTCCTTATTAAGTTGACCTTAGTGCTTCCCATAGCAGTGAGTAAACTGCCTCATGGTCCCAAGAGATGTCCAGAGCCTAATTAAGCCAAGAAAGGGAACTTGGCAATCTTGAAACCTGACAAAATCACAGCCACCCCAAATAATTAATAACAGTTACTGTGTTTGAATACATTAATAATTAATTAAGAAACATATAATGGTTGACATAGGATAGTCATGGAAAGTACGTAATGTGAATGATGACTTTCAAAAACAATCAGAAGGAAGACAAATAGAAAGCATCAAATAAAGTGACAGAAATAAACATTTTAAATATGTATAGTAGTTCCTTTGCAATTTCCTTTGAATCCATAATTATTTCAACATAAAATTTAAAACATATTAGTGGTCATGGTAAATGGAAATGGATCCAAACTCTTTAGCTAAAAGAATAAAACTTTTAATTTTTATTTAAAAAAAGGAAAAAATAAAATATGGAGTTTACAGGGAACATACATAAAACACACAGAATGGTTAAAAGTAAAGGGTTAGAAAAAAATAAACCGGGAAAATACAGACTAAATGACGGTAGGCTTTGCTCTGTTCCTTTATGTGGAGAAGACTTTATGGCAAGAATTACTGCAGATAAAGAAGACCACAACTTAATGATAAAAAGTTAAATTTACCAGAAAGATATAACAATTCAAATATTGTATTCCTTTGAAATTAAAGTCTAAAATGTTTAAAGGAAAATTTAATAGAGCTACAAGGAGAGATCGAAAAAACAACCATTAAAGTGGCTGAATTTTATATGGCACACAATTATTACAATCGTATTTCTGCTGTATAATTATATTTCTGAGTATATAATTACTCCTACTTTATACAATGAAATTCCATATGCCTATATTTCATAACGCTCCAGAAAAATTATGGTTGGGTTACATGTGCTCCATTATTGGAAAAAGTTGAGAACTATTGCACTAGAAATTGAGGCACGTCATTTTCTATTCATTCATTCAACATCATTTACTGAGCAACTATTATGTTTAACTTATCCTGGAATGTCTATGCTAAAAGAGTAAGTTGTACTTATTTAGTTTAGCCATTTAAATAAGGCATAAGCTGGAGTTTCATAGAACTTTAAAGGGAAATCTGTAGTTTTCTATAACTATGATTATAGCCCTGAAGTCCCTTCACCACCATTCTCTCTCTCTCTCTGTGTCAATTAAGTCTGTATCTACTTCTTAAATAAATGTGCTTGATGGAACAAACAGCTGTAAAGAATTTCCAAAATTATCATATGTCTTCAATATATTTTCTTTTAAAACTAAGAAAATACTATAGCAAGTAAGTACAAATACTGGCCTAGCAACTCAACTGTATGAGGTACCTTAATCTCTATTAAGAGATTCCATTCTGCCAAGTAGGGAGAACGATTTGGGTCCTTTACTTTCTCCCCTTTTTGCAATGATTTACATCTAAAATCCAGGGATTGCTGTAGTACTAAGGGTAGGTACCACCGATCCATGTCGGCATCAGAGGCCAGGTCCTTATTGCCTCTGTTCTTCAGTCCCTGCTCCATCAAGGTCACTCAACATTTGCCTCATTTACAACCATGAAGCTCTTCAGGTCTGGCTTGTTTTCAGCCAACCTTGACCTTAGTCTGCAGCTCCCACACCACCTGGGCCCGGAGAAACTTCATGGAGGCTATCTGGAGTCCTTCACACTGGGAGACTAACCTATAAGTGCTGGAATTTGTTCACCACCTCCCTTATTCTACTTGGATGGATTCTGTAAGGCTGTCTCTGACCTGTGTACTAAAACTTCACCAGCCTTTTCTCTCCTGGCTTCTTGCTGCCTCTCTGAGCCAGGGGGAGAGTATAGGGCCCCTGTTTCTCAAAGACCCCCACTAACGTCTCTCTCCTTGCTTTCTCTCTCACATACTTCCTTTCTCTCCAGGCTTGGGAAAACTTGATATAATCTTTAGAAGGATGAGGTGGGCACGAACATTCACTTTCCTTCAGGCGTTCCACCAAATCTACTGTTTATACTTGAAATCCTTCTCTTCTTTTGGAAATTGTAATGCCAAGAATTGTTTTTATTTTCTCTGCTTCCTGAGTGTTTTCTTTTTCTGAGGCAATGACACAGAATATCTACCTATCTGCATGAGAAAGGGGTCACAGGCTACAAGCAAACATATAGGAGAAAAAAACCTCGTGCATTAAAATAGCAAAATATTATTACTACCCAAAGCAATCTACACATTCAATGCAATTCCAATCAAAATTGCACCAGCATACTTCTCAAAACTAGAACAAACTATCCTCAAATTTGTATGGAACCACAAAAGACCCCGAATAGCCAAAGTCATACTGAAGAAGAAAACTAAAAGGGGAGGTATCACCATCCCAGACTTTAGCCTCTACTACAAAGCTGTCATCCTCAAGACAGTATGGTATTGGCACAAAAACAGACACATTGACCAATGGAACAGAAATGAGAACTCAGAAGTGGACCCAAAGGTGTACAGCCAACTGATCTTTGACAAAGCAGGAAAGAATATCCAATGGAAAAAAGACAGCCTTTTTAACGGATGGTGTTGGGAGAACTGGACAGCAACATGCAGAAGAATGAAACTAGATCATTTTCTCACACCATGCACAAAAATCAACTCAAAATGGATAAAGGACCTGAACGTGAGACAGGAAACTATCAACACCCTAGAGGAGAAAGCAGGAAACAACCTCCTTGACCTCCACCGCAGCAACTTCTTACTTGACACATCCCCAAAAGCAAGGGAATCAAGAGCAAAAATAAACTGTTGGGACCTCATCAAGATTAAAAGCTTCTGCACAGCCAAGGAAACAACCCAGAAAATTAATAGGCAACCAACGGAATGGGAAAAGATAGTTGCAAATGACATATCAGATAAAGGGTTAATATCCAGAATCTATAAGGAACTCACCAAACTACACGCCCGAAAAACAAACAACCCAGTGAAGAAATGGGCAGAAGACATGAACAGACACTTCTCCAAAGAGGACATCCAGATGGCCAACAGACACATGAAACGATGCTCAGCATCCCTCCTCATCAGGGAAATACAAATCAAAACCACACTGAGATACCACCTCACGCCAGTCAGAGTGGCTAAAATGAGCAAATCAGAGAACTCTAGATGCTGGCGAGGATGTGGAGAAACGGGCACCCTCCTACACTGTTGGTGGGAATGTAAACTGGTACAGCCCCTCTGGAAAACAGTGTGGAGGTTCCTCAGGAAACTAACAATAGAACTCCCTTATGACCCAGCAATAGCACTGCTAGGAATTTACCCAAGGGATACAGAAATGCTGAGGCATAGGAGCACATGTACCCCAATGTTCATAGCAGCACTCTCCACAATAGCTAAAACATGGAAAGAGCCTAAGTGTCCATCAACAGATGAATGGATCAAGAAGATGTGGTTTATCTATACCATGGAATACTCCATGGCAATGAGAAACAATGAAATCTGGCCATGTGTAGCAACATGGATGGACCTTGAGGGTGTTATGCTAAGCGAAATAAGTCAGGCAGAGAAGGACAAATATCATGTGTTTGCACGTATAGGAGGGTTAGGAGGAACTTAACTGAGGAACAAGGGGGAGAAGAAGGGGGGAAATGGTGGGGGAAAGGGGGAGAGGCAAACCATGAGAGACTCTTGAATGCTGACAAAAACTGAGGACTGATGGATGTGGGTGGAAGGGGGGATGGGCATGGAGGAGGGCACTTGTGGGGATGAGCACTGGGTGTTATGTGGAAACTAATTTGACAATAAACTATTTGTAAATAAATAAATAAATAAATAAAAATAAAATAAAATAAAATAAAATAGCAAAATATTGTTATTCACCAGTACAGAGCAAAAATGGTCTCTCTGATAACACTTACTAAACATTGATTTTGATATTAACAGGGATTATCCTGTTGATGAAATGAAAACGGAGGAGCCCCTGAATCATAAAAAAGATGGTGTGGTGGTTTAGTATACAAGTCAGAGACAGACTTACAGAGTTCACTGAAGTGTTTTTAAAATGATTGGTAGCGGGGATGCCTGGCTGGCTCTGTAAAAATAGTGTGTGACTCTTGATCTTGGAGTCATGAGTTCAAGCCCCATGTTGGGTATGGGGATTACTTAAATAAAAACTTTAAAAAACACAGTTGGTAGGTTGTATGAAACACTAACTACTAGGGAAGCCAGTTCAAAATGTACTTAAAAATCAATCAAGTCAACTCCAGGTGAGTAATGGCTTTATTTATAGAGAATGCAAGTCAGAAACGAGAAGCGTCCACATGGAAGGTAGATAGATAGTTCTAGTCGGAGGTGTTATTTTATCCGTAAAATTAAGCTTACTTGTGCCATAAAATACTGAATATGCTTGTTGGAGTCTTGGAAAAAGTAAGGAGGGGTGCTAAGATTATGAATGGCAGAGAAGTTACAGAACTTTCTTTAGGAAGGGGGGAATCTGCCTGTGTTAGTTTAGTTGGGGGGTGGGCCGCCAGGCTCCCCTGCCTCCAGCAACCCATTGAGCAAATTGCTCCAGGGATAAGGGCTTTCCAGGAAAAGGAGACCCTCTGACTATTTATTTATTTATTTATTTATTTATTTATTTATTTAATGATTCAGGGGCTCCTCTGCCCCCCAGAAATCACATCCTTAAAATAATGGTGTTTAAAATCTTTCTAACAAAACTTGTTTCATAAGCATTCATACAATGTTAAAAATGTAACCTCTGGGGTGCCTGGGTGGCTCAGTGGGCTAAGCGTCCGACTTCGGCTCAGTCATGATCTCACGGTCCGTGGGTTCGAGCCCCGCGTCGGGCTTTGTGCTGACTGCCAGCTCAGAGCCTGGAGCCTGTTTCAGATTCTGTATCTCCCTCTCTCTCTGACCCTCCCCTGCTCACGCTGTCTTTCTCTCTCTCTCAGAAATAAATAAAACATTAAAAAAAAATTTTTTTTTAAAAATGTAAACTCTGAGGTACCACACTGAAGGTCATTCCCCTGGGAAGACAGCAAGGGCCCCAGTTGGACCCTGTCACCCCCTGCACGGGAATGGCCTTGTACACACCACAGGCGTGTCTGTTCCTGCCACGTGAGCTTCTCCGGGCGACAATCTTACCTTTCTGATTTTCACATCACCAGTACTCTGCAGAGTGTTCGTGCCTGAAGCGAGGATCTGATAATGCTTGTTGAGAGATGAAAAAGAAAAAAAGTAAATGAATGAATGAATGCATTGGGCGTTAATGGTTCAGATCATTTCTGTTTTGATGTGGAAGAGTAGGAGGAAAACACAAACCCTAAGGGGTTGATCACTAAAGGATAAGAAGCTTCTAGAATGAACAATGGGTTTAAAAAAGACACATTTTTGGGCGCCTGGGTGGCTCAGTCGGTTGGGTATCCGACTTCAGGTCAGGTCATGGTCTCACACTTTGTGGGTTCGAGCCTTGCGTCGGGCTCTGTGCTGACAGCTCAGAGCCTGGAGCCTGTTTCAGATTCTGTGTCTCCCTCTCTCTCTGACCCTCCCCCACTCATGTTCTGTCTCTCTCTGTCTCAAAAATAAATAAACTATAAAAAATTTTTTTAAAAAAGACACGTTTTGTAGTTTCATACTTTTTCTTGGCATTAGCTAAAATAGGGACTGGTGGTTGAAGCCTTTTGTAGGAAACCTCACTACTTACGAAGGTATGTGGTGTACATGTGCACTTTGATAAGGACTTCACTATAATGGCACCTGATTATAAAGAATTTGTTAATCAAGATACTGCTCTTAAGAGATAAGCTAATGAGCAACAGTTGTAGAGAAATATTGCATGTATTTTGTTTTACCTTTTTGAAAGCAATGCATCAATGTGAATATTTTTAATGAAATTCAGAAACTCATATGTGGTCTTAGGTTATCAAAAAATACATTTTCAGAATTCATTCCTCTTTGCTTAATGGTGAAATTTACCATGTGAACAAATAGTTTGGTATGTTCTAATCACTTACTGTTTTAGATACATACTTATACACAGCCTCTGCATTATCACCACAATCAACAAACCCTTAAATATTTTTCTTTATTTCTTGTACCTTTCACTCTTTAGCAGAACCCATTCTCTATTCCTAGTTTGGTAAAAGATCAAAGATTCTTTAAAGTTTCCACTAAAAATAAAAAAGATGGGGCGCCTGGGTGGCTCAGTTGGTAAGCATCCGCCGCTTACTTTTGGCTCAGGCCATGATCTCACAGTTGGTGAGATCAAGCTCCACATCGGGCTCTACGCTGATGATGCAGAATCTGCCTGGGATTCTCTCTCTCCCCCTCTCTCTGCCCCTCTCCTGCTCTCTCTCTCTCTCAAAATAAAAGAAATAAACATAAATTTAAAAATTAAAATAAAAAAAAGACTAGCTCAATACCTTGCTCTCATTTCTATATTGCCCTCCCCCCCCCCCCCCCCCCCCCCCCCCCCCCCCCCCCCCCCCCCCCCCCCCCCCCCCCCCCCNTCCAGCCTCCAGGACTCTACGCCACATTTGAGAGCAAAGTTGTCTCTCTTATCTCCTAGGTACCTTGTCCATTCTTGTGCTGGCAGAAAGCCACCAAGTGCTGAGACTGGCAGGTGGACACATATTCTGCTGAGCGCCATTCTCTGCCCTGCCTGTGTAAGTGATACCGGGATCTTGTGACCGCAGGCAGCTCATGCTCCTGAGGGCATCTGAGGCCTCTCTTTTCTGAGAAAGCCCATGGAGGGCGAGGACAGTGTATGAATTTCCGTGGAAAAACTCATGTCAAGGATTCCAGCTATCGGTCACCCGACACGACAGGACAATTGGACAGAAGCCAAGGAGAAATACGATATCCTCCACTTAGAGAATATAAAAAATTGTGATTAGTAAAATCAAGTGCAAAAAAATTATAATACTTCCTGAATTAATATGTTAATATTTAATTTTAACGTCTATTAAAATCATCTAGTGATATTTAAATAATTGGACAACTTGATAGTAAAGACAAATCCAGACATATTAGGCAGACAAAAGTTTTTCTTTATTAAGCGGTTGTAGAATCACATACAAGTTGTTTTATTTTTTTAACGATCAATGATCAGATAAATGTCATGATGTGATTTCACTTATTAAAACTACTTAAGAACTTCATATATGGCAAACTGGGATTAGTAATCTAAGACAAATAATGGAGAGAAGGAAGGATCTACTTAAGAGTTAGTGTTGAGAATGGTATGGTATGAAATGAGGTCAAAGAAGTAGAAGGAAATGAGCTAGGAGGACAAATAGACTAAAATATCTGCAAAAGAGATACATTTATATCAGAACATGAAGTATATCATCTAACAGAGATTGTATTTAAATATATAGCACTATTAGATCAATGTAATAAAAAGTATCAAAAGAAAAAAATTTTTTTTTTTAAATATAAATTGGGGCGCCTGGGTGACTCAGGCGGTTAAGTGTCCCCCTTCAGCTCAGGTCATGATCTCCTAGTTCATGGGTTCAAGCCCCACGTCGGGCTCCGTGCTGACAGCTCAGAGCCTGGAGCCTGCTAGGGATTCTGTGTCTCCCTCTCTCTCTGCCCCTCTCCTTCCTCATGCTCTGTCCCTCTCAAAAATAAATAAACGTTAAAAAAATTTTTTTAAGTATCAAAAGAAAAATAATGTGAAAACCGCTCAACACATATTTATTGCTCCAAATATATAAAGAATTATAGATACAGAGAAATACTCTGCTTTCATGCCATAGGGAGTCACTGAAGATTAAAAATTTATACAAAAGGGAAGCAACAATAATATAAAAACAGGAAGGGGGACAAAACATAAGAGACAAACACAGAGAACAAACAGAGGGTTGCTGGAGGGGTTGTGGGAGGGGGGATGGGCTAAGTGGGTAAAGGACATTAAGGAATCTACTCCTGAAATCATTATTGCACTATATGCTAACTTGGATATAAATTTAAATAAGTAAGTAAATAAATAAATAAAGTAAAATAAATAAAAATTAAAAAATTTTAAATTCAAAAGAAATTTATGCAAAAGGAAAACCCTGACAAGCTAAATGGAATCACATGGACTATGTACAGTTCCGTAGCAATTAAAGAGGGGCAAATTAGAGCTCATTAAGCTGCACATATAACTAAAAGATGCTTTGTTTTTAAGGCAGTGGTGCAGAAGGATCCATAACCCATTGACCCTGCTGGGGGGCTGCATTCTATCTTTTTTTTTTTTTAATTTTTTTTATGTTTCATTTTTTTCTGAGAGAGAGATAGAGAGAGAGAGCATGAACAGGGGAGGGTCAGAGAGAGAGGGAGATACAGAATCTGAAACAAGCTCCAGGCTCTGAGCTAGCTGTCAGCACAGAGCCTAATGCAGGGTTCAAACCCACGAACCGTGAGACCATGACCTGAGCCGAAACTGAGCCACCCAGGCGCCCTGGGCTGCATTATTTCTGAAGAACAATTTTTCAATATGTAGCAAAAGCTAAAAATCTTTTAAAACATTTAATTGATTCCATTTTAGGAAGGAGAAAAGAGAAGGAAAAAATCACAAAGGGGAAAATGAACTTTGTACAAGTATGTAGCAGAATTATTTTTCATAGTAAAAATAAGAAACATCTCTAACGCACAAATGAAAATGGTTTAGGTAATGCTCAATATTAGCAGAATGGAATACAGTAGACTATTATGTGCACTATGTTGATCCATGAAAATCTATAGGTGAAGCTGTAATAAAGCTGAAGAAAGGATAAATATGTCCATTGCCAAACTTTGTTCCTTGCGTTATTGAACCATCTCTTTTTTGAATCCACAGGGTCAAACTTTGTTCCTGGTGCACAATAAATGCTCAAGTGATTGGTGAATGAACGCATAGATGGCTTTTCTGTTTATGCTGAATTCTTGATCTTCTGCCTGCTCTGACCTTGGTAAACGTGCATTTGCCAGCTTTTGTACTGCTCACCTAGATTTCTGGACTGTAGCCTGCCCAACCTCAGATAAATGCATACCCTTTGTGGTCCTGGCACCCAACTGGTGACCTTTCTCTACTGAAGTTTCCATACCCAGGGCGTCAGACATCTGCAGTTCAATTAACACCAACGTGATGTCTGCATTCATCAGCAAGCTTGTGAAAACGTGCATAAACTTTGTCAAGTTTTCAAACACTGGAAGAAACCTGAGTGAAGAGTTTAGAGTTAAAAACCAATTGCAATCATTCTAGGGGAAGGAAGAGCTGTATTTGAAATCCTGCATGATTGTATGAACTGCCTACAAAAAAAAAGTTAAGAAAAATCAAAGTTCATAGTAACGCATTAAAAAACAACACCACCACCCAACTCAAAGTTGCATTCAATTTCCTAAGACTAGATAGCCTATGTCCCAGGTGCCTATTGAAGAGGCAAATAACAGCCGGGGATTTGACCTTCTCTTCCTTGATATCCCAGTCACCCAGCAACTCTAATGGAAAGGCTAACAGCAGTGACCCTCAAGAAGCCTACAGCTGCCTGAGAACATCCTGCCCAAAATATGTCCTGAGATTCCGTCGACAGCAAAGTGGCACATTTAGACCTTAAGGGATTTTCAAAAGAAGTGTCCTGCACGGCCCCCTTGCGCTCGACCTTGCCTAGTGGCACTGAATGCCAGGACTTAAGTATTTCATGGTAGAATCAACGAGTCAATGACTGAATGGAGGGAAGAGGGGATTTGGCAGGTTGCCAGATTACGAGGCAATCACAGCATCAAGTGACGTTAGTATTTATTTTGGAGGATCCTGATTTATTTTCGAGAGCACGCAACTCTGAAGGGGCCCAAATCCAAGCAGTGAGCCTGGTGAGGGACACCGTTACAAGGAAGGGCGGGGGACAAAAAACGCAGCCTGAAATCCCTTGGCTTGGAGCGGTCGCGTGCAGGCCCGAGGTTAACGCAAGCCCTGCTTGAGGCATCGGTCCCGTGTCTGTCCCCAGGTCGGCCCCAGCCTAAGCCTCCTTGTGCTATAAATACAGCGGCCCACATGCTGCGGAGACATGGTGTTCCCTCGGCTCGCCGGGACAGATAACATGAATTTGCCCTTTAAACGTCCCAAGCTGAAGGCACAGCCCCCGGCCCACCCCTGCCTCCCGGAAGCGCCTTCGCCCCGGTTGCCCTCTGCGGAGGAGGGGGACGGCGAGGGGGTGTCCAGGCACCTGCCCAGCCAATGCGCACTGCGCGCACGGCCCCGGGGTCCCTCCTCCTCTCGCGAGAGAGCGGGCGGGGGATATAAGGAGGGCTGCGGGGCGAAGCGAGCGGCCCCTTCGCGTCGCGCAGGGACGGAGAGCTGGTGGCCGTGCCTGGCCGGGCGGAGGCGAGAGCGAGAGCGCGGCTCCCGGAGGCTGTGTGCGCCCGGCTGTCAGCATGACCGATCAAGCCTTGAGCTTCCTGAAGGATTTCCTGGCCGGCGGCGTCGCCGCTGCCGTGTCCAAGACCGCGGTCGCCCCGATCGATAGGGTCAAACTGCTGCTGCAGGTAAGGACGGCGCGGGCGCGGGCGCGGCGAGCCTGGTGCGGGCCCGGCGGGGCGCGCGGGGCGCGCGGGGCGCGGGCGAGCTGCAGCGGCTCGGGGGAGCGGGGCGGGCGCGCCGCCGCCAATCTGTGCTAGGCCACAGGCCCCGCCGCCTGGCCTGCTGGAAGGGGAAGGTGCCCTCTGCGTAGAGACAGGTCCCGCGTCAGTAGCAGATTCCTGGTGTCGGGTGGCGCCCTGCGTTCGGGTGTCTATATATGGAAAGCCACCCCGAGTGGGTTACCGCCAGCCAGATCCTGCTCCTGGGACAGCCCTGACACTCCGCTAGGCCTCGTAGGTCGGCCTCACCTTTTGATTTTCAGTGTTCTTGCATCTTTTTTTTTCCCCCTACGCATCCACTTTTTACAATAAAAACCTCAATGTAATTATTACTCAGAAACTAGCTTACAGTGACCCATGCACTGTGCTGTAGGCTGACATATATATTATTTATCTTTGCATAAGCTCTGTAAGATAGGTATTATTCCCTCCATTTTGCAACGGAAGAAACAGGTTTTGAGAGATTGAGTAACAATTTTTAGAATAAATTCGGATTGTCTCACCTTGTCCCCAGATCTTTTCCTCTGCAGCCTGATCTCTGGTTTATCATCATCTCCGTTGTGTTTTTCTCTACTTGCCCCAAAGGCGAGGGGCCCTCAGTGAGAAACTGGGTCTCCTCAGTTTGGGGGTCAAAATTATCATAAAAACCCCCAGCGAATTGCTCACTTACAGACAGCAAGGAATCCCTCAATAATTAATTACTGGGATAATCTGCTTGAAAATTTTCAGGCTCTGATGTCTAGTGGATTTATTCTCCTTCTGTTAGAGACCATTTTTTAGATCCTGGTCCGCAGGGAGACTCCATCATGAGACTGAGGAATCATTAGCTCCTGCCCATCCTGTCTTTTAAATTAGAGCAAGTGCCCTTCAGGGCAGGGACCTTTACCTCCCTTTAAGCCCCTAATACGGTTCTGGAAGCTAGGGGAAATGCAGCGCATGCATGACTCTCTTTACAATTAAATCTTTTCAGTTTATTTGGGGAAGAACCGTTTGTCTCAAATGCAAACTTGATAACTGAGGCAAAATTGGATTGATTGTTTTGGCTTGTTATGCAAGTAGCCGACATACTTATTTAGATTTAATATCTGATTTCCCCATTTATTTAAGAAAGAAAATCAGGGAATGGTAAGCGTTCATTTTCTCCTATCCTGTTTCGTTCTCCCCCTGCTCTTGGCCATCGTCACCCAATTTCTTCTGCCCTCCCGCCCCCCCTCCCCCCAGGTCCAGCATGCCAGCAAACAGATCACTGCTGAGAAGCAGTACAAAGGGATCATTGATTGTGTGGTGAGAATCCCCAAGGAGCAGGGCTTTCTCTCCTTCTGGAGGGGTAACCTGGCCAACGTGATCCGTTACTTCCCCACCCAAGCTCTCAACTTCGCCTTCAAGGACAAGTACAAGCAGATCTTCCTGGGGGGCGTGGACCGGCATAAGCAATTCTGGCGCTACTTTGCTGGTAACCTGGCTTCCGGCGGGGCAGCTGGGGCCACCTCCCTCTGCTTTGTCTACCCGCTGGACTTTGCGAGGACCAGGTTGGCTGCCGACGTGGGCAAGGGTGCCGCCCAGCGTGAGTTCAGTGGTCTGGGTAACTGTCTCACCAAGATCTTCAAGTCTGACGGCCTGAGGGGTCTTTACCAGGGCTTCAGCGTCTCTGTCCAGGGCATCATTATCTACAGAGCTGCCTACTTCGGAGTTTATGATACCGCCAAGGGTGAGAGAGGGGCCTCGGGGTGCAGAGTGGGGAGGAAGAAGGTGCCTAGGGGTCTGTAACTCACAAAGGACCTCATATTTATTAATCTTGTTTTCTTTCCTAGCCCCTGGGCTAAAGTGAAGCTTGTGACGAGGTGGTGGCACAAAGGATTCTCCTTGTCCTCTACTGAAATGAACTCTAGCCTGGAGTTATTCAGAGAGGAAGAAGGGGAGCCTGCTTCCCCCCTGCCCCAGCTCTGTCAGTTACCGAGTTGAACTTGGGAACCTCTTTAACATGCCCTGTACCCTGGGCAAAACTCTGGGTTCCCTGGATCCCGAGGGCATCCCCCAGCTTTGGCTGGCTGCCTGGTTATTTATGAGGCACCCCACAAAGGTCAGGTTCTTCCGGAAGGGTGGGGCATGGAGTTGGAGGTTACAGCGGCCTCTTCTCCATCCCTTCTTGCTTTTTGCTGAGCTGCTGAGAGAAATCACTTCATAGCCATTTGGCTTCTTGCCTCTGCACACAGGGATGTTGCCTGACCCCAAGAATGTGCACATTATTGTGAGCTGGATGATTGCCCAGAGCGTGACAGCGGTCGCGGGGCTGGTGTCCTACCCCTTTGACACTGTCCGCCGTAGGATGATGATGCAGTCTGGCCGGAAAGGGGGTAAGCCTGACACCTACGGATCTAACTCTTTATTTCTCTGCCCAACGAGAACGCCAGTCAGCGCTCTTTCCAGTTTTCACTATTCTGGTTGTTAACATTTTTATAATTAGTCCCCCTTCTTACTGTCAATGGGTCCTTTAGAGAAGAGAATTTGCTTCTATTAAAGGGGTAAGGACATCAAAAATGAGATGTTGAGAGGTGAACTGAACTATCTAGTGTTTTAGAGACCTTAAGCCCTTTTCCCTTAGGGCCTGGGTACAGAAACACAGAAAACTAACTAGCTAGTTTATTTAAAAATAATTCTTGCTTTTGGTATCTAGCTACGACAGGTGTCAGTGGGAGAGGATGCTTTTGTTGGGTGAGATGGCCTGAAGTTCTGGCTTCCAGAGGTTGAAACATGAAATTGGCCATTTTAAAGTTAAAAAGTCAAATCTTAGTTCCATATGGTTCAACTTACTAGTTGTGTCTCTCTTAACCATGTCATCTTGGGCAGTAGAATCTGAGACTCCACCTGTCTTCTCCCTCATCAAAAGGGGGACCATCCAGCTTAATACCTCTTCACCCCATCCCCCGATTGCACAACTTGACCACGTGTGGGTTAGCTGGTTAACTACCCCAGTTACTTGATTTTGGGTTGAACGTGTAGGATTGACAAAAGACACTGCCTGACAGTTATGCAAGGAAGGGGGTGTTTAGCTAGATGCCTAGAGCCGGGGCCTGGAACTGAAGCAACTGACTTTTCTAACACCGTGTAGATGTCTTTCAGAGTAAAAGCCTCTTTCCTCCAGAATTCTGGAGCCCTTACCAACATTTGTTTCCACAGCGGATATTATGTACACGGGGACGGTGGACTGCTGGAGGAAGATTGCAAAAGATGAAGGAGCCAAGGCTTTCTTCAAAGGTGCCTGGTCCAATGTGTTGAGGGGCATGGGCGGAGCTTTTGTATTGGTATTGTACGATGAGATCAAAAAATTCGTCTAATGTAATCGAAACTCAAGTTCATTGGTTCCAGATCCATCGTGTGGTTTAATAGACTTTTCCTACGGGAAGTAAAAAGATAGATCTGGGATAAAACCAGACTGAAAGGAATACCTCAGAAAAAAATGCTTCGTTGAGTGTTCATTAAACCACAGATGTATTTTGTATTTATTTTACATTTAAATTCCACGTGAGATATAATAACTTATCATACTTGTACGATTAACTGAAGAACTGATCATGAAGAAAACCTAATGTGACACCCCAATAAAGACCACTTAACACACCTTGTTTTCTTGAGTTCTTACTAACTGCTACGTGGATTTAAAAATAAGACCAGCAATGCAGATCTTGCTGCATGACTCATTTATAACTCTGTGGTCCAGCTCCTGAATGTCAGATGTCATACTATGTATCCTTTGAGTACCTACAATGCTTCTGGTTGGGCCTTCACACTTCAACATCCTATGCGCTTTCTGTCTTACCTCATACCATGGTGCTTGAGGCTCCAACATGGTGGCATGGATCATAGCTTTCAGCATCCCACCTGATTGTATGCACTTTCTTGCAATCTGCAGGGACTCTGAGGTTTCACTGAGCAATTTCAAGAATTTTGTGAGATTAGCGAATGTTCTGTCTTCGTGCCTTTAGAGAACTGTGATACTTCGATCTGACCAGCAGACAGCATTCACTGAAAATCAGTTAGCAGCTAGTATTTAATATGTTAGGCTCTGTGGAAGATACAAACAGACGGGGACTCATCCTGAAAGAAGTTTACATGAGGTTAGGGATAGGAGTGAAATGGCCATTGTTAAATAATGTAATGTTTAATATAATCTTGGTTGAGTAGGACTAGAAGGGGTTAGATGAACTGTGGGCAGTGGTGGGAGGTGTGGGTCTGAAAGAAAACAGCCAGAGTTAGAGACGTGGGCATAGGAAGGACCTGCCAGCAGTCTTCTCTGTGACGACTTATCAAGACCTGGAGGCAAAGACAGTTTTTTGCATTTGACTCTCATAAATTTGTGAACAAGAGAAAATGACAATTTCTAGTTGTAAATTACCTTTGGTTCAGAAGACCAAATAGTTGATGTAGCTCTAGCTTGTTAGTCATTGATTGGACACGAGTCCCTCTATCCTAGGCCAAGCTTGAAAGGCAGACAGGTCTTGTGTGTTTTTCCTGGTGGGCAGTTTGAGGGGTGCATGACTGTGTACCTTCTGTTCTGTTCTTTACCCTCCTTCCCAAGCCCTTCTGCCTACTCTTACCTCCACAGGAAAAAAAAAATCCGCTGCTTTGTTTTGCCACAATAACCAAGGTTACATCTGTCCTAATGTAGTGGATAGCGATGCCGATGGAAACAGGCTAAGGAACTGAAAAGAAAGTCTCTCAATCCCATCTCCAGGCTGGGTCACAAATATGTGGTGTTAGGGGCCTTCTGGATACATTATCCTCATGTTGCTTTTCATCCTAAGGATGATATGAACGGTCCAAATTCTGTTGCTGACGGAGAGGAAAGAAAAGCAGGGCAGGCTAGTAGGGCAGATACGTTTGTGGAGTTACCTTAAAGTAAGGCCAGCAGCCCTTGCAGTATTTTGAAACCTAAGAGGTGACGGAGGAGTCATGAAAAACAGCCAGGAACTGAAAGCAATGAATGAATAGTGAGTCTTCCCAGACCAACCGAGAGCTAAAATTGTTTTCTACTCTTTAACTGGGTCTTCCCTGGCCTGGGGCAGGAAATGGAGAAGAGGAATCGATGTTTATTACACAGTAACACATCTGCCTTCGGCTCGTGGCCCACAGGTCGGCCTCCCCATTTTGCTAGCGTTACCCCTGCTGCCCTGGGGGAATGGAGATTTGCCAGCCTGAGTCCCTTCCTCCTTCCAGCGACTCCATTCACCAGGAACTCCCAGAGCTGAGCCTCTGTCAGAATTGCCTGTCATGTGGCCGGGGACATCCTGTCTCTACAAATCCTCTCACTGCACTGTCACTGGACAAAGCTGTCACACTTGAATGTCTGGGAAGATGAGAGGGGTTTAAACTAACAACTCAGAATTGAGTGTCCTGCCCCCAGGTATGTCTTGCAAGCCCCCTTTCCTGCAAAACTACCTCCCTCAATGCACCCCTCCTTTTGCCACCCATGCCCCAGTGTGGAAAAAAAAACCCAAAACCTTTCCCTTTATATTTTCTCCCTTATAGCCTCACCTATAGGTATCTTCTTTTTAGCCACCTTATTTTATATTTTGAGTCTATGAGAAAAACCATGGAGGATGATAGAGTTTAGCCCATAATGGTAACAACATTTACAAACTTGCCTCAACTGTCTCCTTCCCATTTTGCTTTGTGTAAAATACGCAGCACACCTTGTGCTGAGGCAACACGCAGGGCCAAGAGGGGAAGGAAGCTCTCCAAGGGCAGTCATCCTTATTTCACTGCCATGTGCCTGGAACCCGAAAGGGTGCCTGGGAACAGATGCTCTGTAGTGTTTGCTGAATGCAAGAATAAATGAGGAAAACATGCACCTAAAACTCACAGCACCAGGAGACTATCTGGGGAAGAGCAAGTCCTCCAGTCTGGGGGGAATCCTGAACATGCATAGCGAAGGGACAAGCATGTTGGGGGCATATAATGGATGGAAATTTCTGGTTGCCTTACATTCAATTTTCAAGTTTAAAAAAACATACAGTTTTACAAAGTCCATCATGCCATGAATTCCTTTTAAGTTTTCTCTTGAGTGTCAGTTTTTTAAAAAATTTTTAAAATATTTTTGAGAGAAAGAAAAAGAGATAGCTGGGAAGAGGCAAAGAGAGAGGACGACACAGAATCCAAAGCAGGCCACAGGCTCTGAGCTGTCAGCACAGAGCCCCATACGGGACTCAAACCCACAAACTGCAAGATCATGACCTGAGCCGAAGTTGGATGCTCAACCTACTGAGCCACCTAGGCGCCCCTTGAGTGTCAGTTTTTAATCAATCCATGATAAAGTACAGTGGACCTTCACTGAAGATCGCGTATTTGCAAACTGGCCTCCTCTTTAACCCCTGTGTGTTCATTCTTGGGTATGCAGAGGGGCGAAAAACAGGTCAAACAAGGCCAGTCTTGTTTCAGCTCATACTCTTAAGAAAGAGACCTTTACATGGGGGGCCTGGGTGGCTCAATCGGTTGGGCAGCCGACTACGGCTCAGGTCATGATCTTACAGTTCGTGGGTTTGAGCCTGTTTCAGATTCTGTGTCTCCCTCTCTCTCTCAGAAATAAATAAAACATTTAAAAAGAAAAGAAAGAGACCTTTATATTTTTGTGTTTTGTTGATAATTTCATTGTTTAAAATGCCCCCCCAGCATAGTGCTAAAGTGATGTCTTGGGTCCTAAGTACGAGAAGGCAGTGATGTTCCTTCTGGAGAAAATATGTGTGTGAGATAAGCTTCCTTCAAGCATGAGATGTATACAACAAACTATAAAGAGCCACTGAAGTGGGGGGGGCACCTGGGTGGCTCAGGTGGTAAGCACGTGACACAATCTCAGGGTCTCGAGTTGAAGTGTCATGTGGGACATGGAGCCTACTTAAAAAAAAAAAAAAAAGCTGCTGAACTTTTTAGGCAGGGAAGCGGCATGATCAAATTCCCACCTCAGCGCTTTGGCAGCAGGGTGGAGAATGACTGGAGGCAAGGAGACAGCAGTGGAGACAGAGCAGTAGCCGTGGGACTGAAGGAGCTGGAGTACCAGATAAGCGGGATAGGGCAGGAGTGAGGGAAGAGGCTGGGCTTACCCTCAGGCTCTGTCACAGGTGTGAGAAAAGACAAGCAAAGACAAGCGGATCCTGTTAAATCACCATCCCCCACCCTGGAAAGGACAAGGTGGGGGGAAGGAAAATTGGGCTGCTTCATTTGACAGTTGCCCAAACACCTTCAGTTTCCAACTGGCATAACTCATTTGGCAATTTCACTGTAAGATCTAAGAATTCTCTTCAAAAACAAAGTGTATTTGTGGCTTATTAAAGATGCCCATATTGGCAGACTAGGTAAATGCAAACCAGTGCTCCCTCTGAAAACTACTAGAAAAGGGATTCAAACTAATATTTGTAATAAAAATCTGCTTGAAGGCCCTGGAGAACTAATAAGGCATGTGACACTATGGGGCCAAGGCCACGATCTGAACCCACAGAAGCGAGCCTAGTATTTGGGGGTGTTTTCCCCATGGAGTATCTTCAAATTGTGGAAAACACAGCTGCAGGGCTAAGGAACCAGAAACAGTTTGAACAACCTCTTGGGGCAAAAGGGACAAAAAGCAGAATCCAGGTCCTCCCATGAAAGGGGAGCCTTGGTAAACACCCATTTGAACTGGACTCCAAAAGGTGACACTGTGACAATAAGAGAATGGGAATAGAGCCCCTGCAGAGACTGACGACCGTTCAATCTGTTTTAATGTGATCCAAGATTTCACGCACCCCTGCTGCCTGCCAGAAGCAAAAGTAAATCCTGTCTGCAAGAAAACACCATCCAGAGCAGTGTCAACAAACTCCTTCTCTGAAAGACAAGGCAGTAAATATTTTAGGCTTTGTTGGCCAGATGGTCTTTGACACATTGGCTTTGCCATATTGCAAAAGTGGTTTGGACGAGGAAAACGAGTAAGCATGGCTGTGTTCCATAAACCTTATGTACACACTGAAATGTGAATTGAACATTCACATTACAAATATTCTTCTGACTTAAAGAAAAAACACTGAAGAAGGCAAAACCCACAAAACCAAATACTAGGCTGCTTGAGGGCTCATGGGCTTTAAACTTGCAGACCCATGATCTAGAGTTTCCAAGATTTTTCTATTTTTCATATGAACCAAAAACACAAACCTATCTTTAAACCATCCTATTAGAGGGGTGCCTGGGTGGCTCAGTTGGTTAAGCGTCCGACTTCAGCTCAGGTCATGATCTCACGGTTCATGGGTTTGAGCCCTGCCATCGGGCTCTGTGCTGACAGCTAGCTCAGAGCCTGGAGTCTGTTTCAGAGTCTGTGTCTCCCTCTCTCTCTGACCCTCCCCTGCTCACGCTGTCTCTCTCTCTCTCAAAAATAAATTTAAAAAACATTAAAAAAATTAAACATAACATAAAACATCCTATTAAAAGTATATTCTAGGGTGCCTGGGTGGCTCAGTCAGTTAGGCAATTGACTCTTGATTTTGGCTCAGGTTATGATCTCATGGTTCGTGAGATGGAGCCCCGTCATATGTCCGTCTCTGGGCTGGGCATGGAGCCTTCTAAAGATTCTCAATCTCTCTCTCTCTCTCTCTCTCTCTCCCCCACCTCCGTCCCTCCTCCACTTGTTTACCTATGCACTAACATAAAATAAATAAAGTAAAATAAATAACATTTTAAAAGAGCACCAACTACAAAAGACTGATAAAGTGGACTGAAGTAAAATTAAGCATTTCTGTTCACAGACATCATTTATAGTGAAAAAGCAAGCCAGACTGGGAGAAAATATTTGCAGCATAACTCACACTGGGACTGTATTTTGTTCAGAAGACATAACTCCTGCAAACCAACAAGAAAATGACATCCAACCAACAGGAAAATAGGCAAAAAACTATGAAAAGGGACTTCACAAAACATATAGGTCATCAAAGGAGTGCGAGTAGGTCACAAGCTAACACTACATACCCACCTAACTAGTTATATTGGTGAGGCTGTGGAACAACAGCAATTAATATACTTCTGCTGGAAAGTAAACTGGTTCACTCACTCTCGAAAACTCTACATCTGTAGACTCTATCACCCAGCAACTCCGCTCCGAAGTATATGCCAACCAAATGCATGCACATGTAATCAAGGTATGTCTACAAAAAATCTTCATATTAGCATGATTTGTAATAGCCAAAAACCTGGAAACTACCTCAAGTGTCCATCAACCACCTTACAGTCATATGCTGGAATATTATACGGAAATGAGAACAAATGAATTATAGCTACATGAAACAATATGAAAGAATGTCAGAAACATAAATACATTCAGCAAAAGCAGGCAGACACAAAAGAATCTAATTCCATTCATAGGACATTCAAAAACAGGCAAAACTACACAATAGTCTTAAAAGGTAACATAGTAGTTCCCTTTTGGCAGGCAAAGAGTGTCATGACGGGTAGGGAGCCCCAAGGGAACTCCCAAGTTCCGGCAATATTCCAAGTCTGGATCTGGTTATGGGTGACACAGGTGTTTGCAATCTAACAATATATGAGGTGCACATTTATGTTTTGTGCCCCTTTCTGTACTTCTGTAGTATTTACATAAATGGTTAACAACAAAAATCTTTATATCCCTCTCACATTCCCCAAAATATTATTAAAAATTAAATCTTCCTAAATTAATGGTAAAATTTGGTTTTTCTAGTTGGTATACATAACTACATGCGAAGACGATATATTTACCTAATACTAGATATTTTCTTCATGAAATAAAAAATTCTCAGAGTGAAATAAAACAAAGCTTCCTTCAAGCTTGGAGATCAGCTATAATTACCAAACACATGAAATGAATGTGTGATTTTTGGTGAAGACTATCATTATAATATAAATACTCTAAGAATTCAGAACCATAGTTTTTAATAGTTTTTTTGGTGGCTATCTAAATTCTTTTACCATAGTGGATGTCAAATTAGGTTCATAGCAAAAAAAAAACACAAAAAATCCAAAAAAAAAAACCCTGTGTCTCATTATAGTAAATTAATGACAGGTTACCTGGTGAGTTTACTTTGTAAAACAATAAAACCTTAAGAACATCATCTAGAACAAAGCATGCAACTTACCTGAACTTAGAGAGGCATAGAACATTAAGACTGTTATCATGGAGGCTCCAGAAATCTCTCTCAGTGGCTTAAAAAACCATCACCAGAATTTTTAAATCAAATAAAACTTTCTATTACGATGTAATCTTATTTGCTGTAAGTATCCTTGAACTTTGTAGTTGTGAGCTCACATTTACTATTGCGAGAACTACTCAGTGATTTATTCCAATGGCATCATTATTATTAACCCCTCTTCAAAAAAATTCCTAAATTGAAGTTTTAGCAGCAAGTTTTAAAAAGGGAATTTCTTATCATTCATAATGCATGTGAAATGTTGCTGTGGACACTTTAAAAAAAAATTCTATGAGGCTATAAGGGTGTCTGTTGCAGCATCTTAACAATTTTACAGAACAAATTAGATGATGTGGTTTAAAGAGATGGTGACCAGCAAGATAATTTTAAGCAAACCCTTTCCCACATAAATGTCATGTTATCAAATATATAAATAACTAATACACTCCTTCCAACCTCATTCTAATTCTTAGACTTGTAAGGTGCATCAAAGTTATTATTCTAATTTTTAAAATGGGAACAAGAAAATGCATTTGCCACCTATGAACTTATGGAGGGGAAAAGAAAATATATTTGAGAGATGGGTACAGGATCAAAACTCAGTTATCTTTTGTTCTTGTATTTCTTTCTTCACTATGTTAAATTCTTCAGGCCTAAAACCCATAACAGATCGGGAAATTTAAAAAAGATGTTGATTTTTTTTAAGTCTATTATTAATCTTTATTCATGGAAATAAAGTAGCCATTAGCATTAAGTACATTTCCTAGGATGGTATACAATCATTTATAGGTTAAGATTTTGGCATTTAAGATATTAAACATTTTATAAATTTAATTATTAAAATATAATAATTCCAACTTGTGTCTTCAACTTTATATCGGCCATAATACTCTGCACAGCATGCAGTACCTGAATCCAAAGCAGGGAAGTGCACAAGCATCATGATAGCTTCTTTCTAAAGTTGCTCTCATACCCATTTTTGGACACTGAGTTAATGGTTTGAGAACTGCATTACACTGCATTTATAAGCAAACCTGAAGACTTTTATTTAGAGTAGCAGCTATGAATGCAGCTTTTTGATGGAGACTGAACAAAGTAGGGAAAGTTTAAGATAAAACAGTTATCTCTTAGGAAACAATTTTAATAGTTCAAAATCTCTCATAAAATCTTATTAAAATGGAGGCAACATTAGTTGAACATTTGACTGGTATGAAAATAACTCTCAGTAAGAATCTTGCCTAATAATTTGAGGTCCTGTATTATAATTTCTAGTTGCAGATGTAAATTTTGAAAGTATATGTATTAGGTCCAAGTGAACCAAATATGTAGTAGTTAGTGAGCGCTAGGTGATGCTTCACCTTTAAGTTCTTGAAAATGGAAAGAGTATACTTATGATTCCTTCATAAAAGTGTCCCTTAACCCTTCAAAGTAGCTTGGCTTATATCAGAAAGTTGCATATTCTTCAACTCCTATCCTTGTATTTTTACTTATCGTATCTAAGTAATCATGATGACAGTACTGTCAATTCTGCTTTGAAAAGATGAATATTGCTGCTCTTTGCAACTTTTACCTCAAGTTGAATCCTAGCTATCAGCAATACTTAGATGAACCCCCTCCCCGTCAAAGCAGTAAAAACTGAAGGCATTAAATTAGTATCTAAAATCAAAGTATAGCTTGATCTATAAAAATGATGTGTTGTAATCCTGACCTATGACAGCAAAGGTCGTATAAAACATATTCAGAGACTAATGTTATTATGAACATAAAAGGTTTAAAAGTTTCATATATATATATTTTTCCCTAATAACTTAAAAATCAATTTCTAAAAACTGGCTTACAATATCAGGCAGGTATCCAAATGCTGAGTTTTAAATTCAGCATTACCTTATCTCTTTTAAAGATAAGTTGTTATATAAACATTAAAAGTGCAATAAGCTAACCACAAAAGAAAACAAAACACCCTTGGTTTAGTATAACTAAAGTTAATAAATAAAGCAGAGCACTAAATGATGTAAAAACAGTCACCAGAATAGAGCTTCAAATAACAATGAATGAAGATTATACTGTAGCCCAAAGAAAGCAGCAGAAAAATCTCAGTAGGTTGTGTTCAGAGAATTTTTTTTTAACACCACTGTTCCACACTTCACAGGCCCTATCCTTTGACGAAAATCTATCAATACTAACTTAAGACCAAGAAACTCTGAATAGGAATTTAGCAAATGCTGTTTGGCTTAAGCCCAAGGTGATTAGGAAAGAAAATTCAGCCCACATGCTACAAAGCTTGAGTTAACTTGGAAAAATAAACACAATTATTATTGTGGCTACAGATCAAGAATTCACATTAAAAAAAGAAAGATTTGGCATTTAATATGGAAAGTTCCCTGTACATTCTAAAGGTATACTGAAAAGGCCAGTAAAGACAAAGTGATAATGACACAGTGATGGCTACAACAGCAGAAGCGGCGGTGACCAAGATGTACTCAGCTGTATGACATGACAGTCCACAGATGGACAGAGAAATATTCTGATTTCAAGAGTCAACTATATGACACCCTATTTGCCATCAGTCATTCAATTAAGATCACCAGGAAGTGCAAAGTGGGACTGGCAAAAACAGTTCTGCCAGGATTCAACTCTAAAGTCTTGACCAAACAAGAAAATTAGCTGACATTTTAAGTAGCCTCAACAAAGTGAAATGTAGGGTATTTCTCCTCTACCATTCATATTTTAACTTGCTTTCTCAGTCCTTAAATATAGTAGCTGGAATTTCTAAAGCTTCAAGACCATGCATTTCTTATTTACCTCCTCTCTGAATACAGTAAATACTAAACGTAACACAACTTGTAACAGTATCCCTTAAAACACTGTTCTGACACAACTCAGGATCTGCTTCTTGGCTTTTCAAACTGGTGGTGCTTCCGTGCTCGACACATACCTGCTTTTGCTTGTGGTGATCCGGTCCTTGGACAACCTATTCACAATGTAGTGGACTGTAGCTCTAAAGTCTACCTCATTTCTTAGCATCATTAGTGGTACTTTACCTGAATGTGGAAGAGGAGCTTCCAAGATGAACTTCCTAATAATACTCACAGCTGGAAATGGTTTGGAATGGTTGCTCACATTTTTAAGATCTAACTCAGCATACTTACTTACACAGAGGTAGTAGATGCCTTTGGTGAATCACAAGGACCACCCTAGTACAAGCTTCTCACAATGTGCTCACCAAATCTGAATCCGCTCCACCAATGAAAACAAATTGCAAGTTTGTTTCATAATAAATATACAATCAAATCTTACAATCAAATTATGAGTTATACCACCTAAATTCTGGAACAAAGATTTTGAAAACAAAGTTATATTTAGGAGCTATGTTCATGGTTTAAAAGTCATAAAAAATTTTAAAAACACATGAAAGAACAACAATGTAGTTAACATCTTGGTCCAACATACAGTGATATTATCACAACTCTTTTGTCACTGTAAGATCTGAATCAATTTCTATGTTGAGAAAACATGCATGCATCTACCATTTCTCTATCAAATACATACACACCTCATAGAAATACATCCTCATAGGAAACACTGATTTTACATTAAACTGTCTTTTTGAAGAAATTTTGCACTGAATTACAATAAAATTGGAACTCACTGTTAAAAACCTTAAATTACAGATGTTTATACAGAGAATTATAGTAATATACAAGAGCACTTCAATAAGACCTGGATGAACAATGTTTGAAGTAAAAGAGTTTTTATAACCAAGCTGTACGAACATTAGGGGGTTTAGGTCTTAGTAGCAGGCCACTGGATGTGTCAAAAACTGGTCGCTCGCTCTTACAACTGAGACCACTGGTGGCACTGGATGTTCTAGAAGCTCCTCCTGAAATATATGAAGAATAAGAAAGAATTTTATTTAAACTAAATACATCCATCATCACCTGATAAACTTCCTCTCCTAATTTAAGTCCAGAATAAATTTTTCTTCCCTATCTCATATGAATTCTTAATAGTTCAGTATGATTCTCAACCAGGAATGCATGTCAGAATTCCCTGTGGAAATTAAAAATATAATAATAAACATGCCCGGACTCTACACTAGACGGTTTGGTTTAGATTTGGGATGGACACGTGTTTTAAAAAGCTGCTCAAGGGGCACTTGGGTGGCTCAGTCGGTTAAGCATCCGACTTCGGCTCAGGTCATGATCTCATGGTTCGAGGGTTCAAGCCCCGCGTCGGGCTCTGTGCTGACGGCTAGCTCAGAGCCTGGAGCCTGTTTCCGGTTCTGTGTCTCCCTCTCTCTCTGACCCTCCCCTGTTCATGCTGTCTCTCTCTCTCTCAGAAATAAATAAAACATAAAAAAAAAAAAAAAGCTGCTAAAATGATTCAAGCAAAAAACCAAAACACTTTATATAATGATTTATACGTTTATGTAGGAAATAATTTACCACATTCAAGGCATAATACCAAGTATGAATTATTGGATTAAGACCCTATCTTAGTCACTGACTATACCATGGAAGTGATGCTTGAAGAATGAAATGAATGAATGAACTCACTAGTCATTTGAGTGTTTAAGACTCACAAGAGCACTGGAAGTTGGGACATCACAGGTGGTTCCAGTTTTCTTCTAATATTGGCTTCTGTTTTTTATAGTTTAGAACGTACACATGGAACATCAGCACAGACTTGCTGTGTCACACACCTTAGCACTAAATGGCCGTTCCATGCTACATTCTGTGGGACACACCACCAGCTGGATGTGTGTTGACCACAGATCAAGCATTAGGAGGGCCTGTGTCTGATGGCTCTACAGACTGCTGATTCATTGGTTTTAACCAGTGAGGAAGACAAAGCACATATAGGGTCTAGAAGATATTACCAATAATTAGCTCATTAGGGGGAATGTTCTGGCAACTATTCAACAGCATTATCTATTCATTCTTCCTTTTAATAAATGTAATAAAATGCCTATTACCGAAGACAGTACTGATATTTTCCATTATTCTATCTTCTTGTTTTTTTTCCTATGCTACCATTACATGCTGTGAGTGAAACCTGAAGTTGAGTGAACACGAGACAAAGCGCACTGGTGAAAAATAAAAGAATGCATTCCAGAAGTCAGCTATTTTAAACTCTATCCAAGTACCTAAGTTATTTATTTTTTAAAAAGGATGAAATACACAAGTACAAATCAATTCTGAATATGCTTACTTAGTGGGGTATACTGGCCAAGAGTTGATCTCACTCGTCTGGAGGATGGAGATGAGCTGAGATAACCCATATTGCGATGGTAGTCCATCAGTTGTTCAGAGCGTTTCATACCAACTGTTGGTTTCACAGATTCAAGCCTTTTCAATAAAGCCTTCATTTAAAGACAATCAATTTGAAAGTCAATGTTAGATAAGAATAAGTTCTAGCAAGAACTCAGCAAAACCTCAGTTTTTAACAAGACAAATACTTAAAATTTTTCATTCCAGTACACTTAACCATAAAGTGTTCTATTAGTTTCAGGTGTACAATATAGTGATTCACCTATTCTACATGTTATTTAGTGTTCATCATGATAAACGTACTATTAATCCCCTTCACCTATTTCACCCGTCCCCCAACCTCCCCTCAGGCAACCATCAATTTGTTCTCTATAATTAAGAGTCTGTTTTTTGCTTGTCTCTTTTTTCCCTTTGTTTGTTTGGTTTCTTAAATTCCACGCAGGAATGAAATCATATGGTATTTGTCTTTATGTGACAGACTTAGCATAATACTCCCTAGCTCCATCCATGTTGCAAATGGCAAGATTTCATTATTTTTAATGGCTAAGTAATATTCCATTGTACATATAACACACCTTTCTTATCCATTCATCTATTTGATGGGCCCTTGAGCTGCTTCCATAGTTTGGCTATTGTAAATAATGCTGCAATAAACACAGGGGTACAGATATCTCTTCAAATTAGTGTTAAATCAGTAAATATTTGAAATTTAGGAAATAAAGATTTTTAAAACACTTTTGAAATACTGTATGAAAAATATTTCAAATAATATACTTTCAGAAAAATCCAAGGGTTTGGGGCACCTGGGTGGTTCAGTCGGTTTAGTCTCTCTGACTCCAGCTCAGGTCATGATCTCATAGTTTGTGAGTTTGAGTGCTGCATTAGGCTGTGTAATGAAAGCTCAGAGCCTGGAGCCTGCTTCGGATTCTGTGTCTCCCTCTCCCTCTTCAAAATAAATAAACATCAAAAAAATTTTTTTAAGAAAAATCTAAGGATTTCACCTATCCGATAAAAACAGTATGGTTTTAACGACTGACCACAGGCACATCTCTTTTTTACGTCAGGTTACAATCTTCAGAAAGGTACTATAAGTGAAAATACATTCAACCTGATTTTCTCAGAGAATGGACCTATATTTACTAATATAATGCTAAAAGCCCAGTGTGTTCAACCGTGGGTTCAAGCACAAACCTATCCAAGCTACTATAAGCTCTATATATGAATACAGAGCACTGGCTTTCAAGCTGTTTACTTTCCAGCTGTGCCCCAGCTGGACACTGAGAGAGGTCAAGTGGGCAGGCCTCTCAGGTCCCTGCTCCCAGTTTCTACCAGTCCATCTATGCTTTCCATGTTTCCTGTTTCATATACTAAAGATTCTTCATAAAATCTAGTTTGGAAAAAAAAAAAGTTTTTACTCTTAAGAAATCTGAAAATCACCTATTGTAACTTTTATTTTATTAAAAAAATTTTTTTAAATTTATTTATTTTGAGAGACAGAGAGAAGTGAGGAGGAGAAATCCCAGGCAGGTTCCATGCTGACAGCACCGAGCCTGATGTGGGGCTTGAACTCATGAACTGTGAGACCATGACCTGAGCTGAAACCAAGAGTCGGGCACTTAACCAAGTGAGCCACCCAGGCGCCCCTACTATAACTTTTAAATGGATATATAAACCAACTAGCCAAGACAACATAATACCCAATAACATGGTGTTTTCTTTAATATGATTCCCTAACAGAATCTAATGTGTAACATTCCTAATTTTATTTTCTTTCCTCATATATTTGAAGATAGGAAGTTTCTTGTTTCATTTTCACAGGCATTGTTGAGAAGGGAATATTTAAGCAGACCAAATGGATCAAGGAATTGATCCATGGATGTTTTATTATCTCCTTATTGAGTTTAACTATCTCTGTAGCAAGTCGATCTTCATTTGAAAAGAGAATGCTTGTTCAGCACTCAGATTCCCATTAAAAAATCAGCCTCCTGAATTCAGTCACAAGACAAATTTTTTCTGCACAATCTTTTTTTTCCTTCTGCCTCAACTTAGTTTTCTTTTTATTATGGCAAAGTATCCATAAAATTCACCATTTTAGGCATACAATTCAGTGGCGTTTAGTATATTCACATCACTGTGAACCATCACCACCAACCAAATCCAGAACTTATTTTCAACTTTGTGTTTGCTCTAATCAGTTTCACCCGCACCCTTCTATTCTGACTGGTGTCCCGATTAATTCCAGAGAAGTGATAGATGGTAGAAGAACAAGTCAAAATACTGCAGAGAGCTGTTAAGAAAAGGGAGAAGGAAGGTGTCACAGAAATAAAGGGAGCCTGGAGACAAATGGCAGTAGTCTAGAGCACATGAAGCAGGACACTGACCGAGATCTCAGCCTGCCAGCTCTTTTCTGCATGAAATGACCTTTCTCAGTTTTTACCTTCCAAGGCCACAGCAGACCTAATTCCCTCAGAAAGCCAGACTCAACTAGAGTTAATGCAAATTTTCTTTGCTAAGCTGACACTTATGATTTAAACATAGTTCCATCTGTAAAGTCTATGGTCTTGCCATCAGAGCATGTGGTCTTTCTCTCACTGTACATAGAGAAGCTGTATAATTTAGGGGCAACCCCCCCTAAGATTTTATCTTTTCTACCTACAGTCTGTAACTGCTCTGAGCTAATGTAAAACACTGGAAGGATAGAAGAAAACATAAAATACTGCCCTGTAATTTATAGTTTGGATAAGAAGATAATACTACTGCATGCCTGAGTGAGAGATTTATAACTGAGTAAGAAATTTCCTATGCATCACACTGTGTATTTTGCTAGGAAGGTATCATTTGCTGTCATCTGATTATCCTATTAACTACCCTCTGAGCTATGGAGGGGGAGGGGGGAGTAGACAGGACAGAAAATTTGATATTTTCAGTTAACTACTAATTCTGTTTTTTGATAGTAGAAGCCTATCTTTTAGATAAATTAATTTCCTAAATTTATTTATTTGGCTAGATGTTTCTTTTTAAAATTTTAATAAAATTGCAGTGCTTATCCACCAGATGTAAAACATAAAGTAATATGATCACAATCAATTTTGAATTTGACAATAAGGCAAAGAATAAACCCATTCTGTTGTCCTGATATGTCACTTATCAAGTTTACATGCAGAAATTTTGGGTCTTCGAGAGAGAAAGAGAGAGAGAGAGAGAGAGAGAGGGAGGGAGGGAGGGGAGTGGGTCAGCTTTCCAATCACATGGAGCCATACCACTGGTGTGTCATGAATATAACAAGCTAAGCAGAAGCTACAGGGATGATTTTAAATAGAAATAGCTCTTGCTTTTAGAAACTATGAAAATATGAAGTACTGATAACTGTAAACTGTAAAATCAAAAGTAGATTCATTTTAATATAGTAAACAATTGAGAACTTCTGGGTAAAACTTAAAAATGACAATTCAAAATATTCTGACATTCGTATCAGAATGAACAAATATGTAAGCTATCTAATCAGAAAAACCTGGATTTAAATCCTGGCTCTGCCCCCGATTATATGACCATATGACTTGATTTGGGTATTAACAATGAAATAATCTCTAAGAGTCAGTTTTAAGCAGTAAATGAAATAATGTGTATAGAATGCTCACAGCAGTACCTGGCATTTGGTACAGATATATTAAACATTAATGCTATCATTGACATTGCTTTGTATTATTTTCTAGTTTTCTAACATGCAATAGTATTATCTTCCTAAATTATAAAGTATATGACATGGCAGTATTTTTAGATATTTTTATATTCCTTCCAGTGTCTTATAGATCATAGCAGACATTAAACATGTTTCACGAATTGAGAAATGGTAAGAATGGCTACTTATATTCCAATTTGTGTTTACAAAACCTTAGAACTTTCAATCTTAGAATCTACTACTCAAATCAGATTCTTTTTTTTCTTTTGTAATTTATTGTCAAGTTGATTTCCATATAACACCTAGTGCTCATCCCAAGAAGTGCCCTCCTTCATACCCATCACTTGCTTTCCCCTCTCCCCCACCCCCATCAACTCTCAGTTTGTTCTTAGTATTTAAGAGTCTCTTAATGTTTGCCTCCCTCCCCTCCCCCATGGTCGTCTGTTAAGTTTCTCCTATTACACATATGAGTGAAAACATAGTATCTGTCCTTCTCTGCCTGACTTATTTCACTTAGCATAACACACTCGAGTTCCATTCACGTTGCTACAAATGGGCAGATTTCATTCTTTCTCATTGCCGTGTAGTATTCCATTATATAGATAAACCACATCTTCTTGATCCATTCATCAGTGGATGGACATATAGGCTCTTTCCATGATTCAGATATTGTTGAAGTTGCCACTATGAACACTGGGGTACATGTGCTCCTATGCATCAGCACTCCTGTATCCCTTGGATAAATTCCTAGCAGTGCTACTGCTGGGTCATAGGGGAGTTCTATTGTTAATTTGAGGAACCTCCACACTATTTTCCAGAGGGGCTGCACCCGTTTACATTCCCACCAACAGTGTAGGAGGGTGCCCATTTCTCCACATCCTCGCCAACATCTAGAATCTCCTGATTTGTTCATTTTAGCCACTCTGACTGGTGTGGTTATCTCAGTGTGGTTTTGATTTGTATTTCCCTGATGATGAGGGATGCTGAGCATCGTTTCATGGGTTTGTTGGCCATCTGGATGTCCTCTTTGGAGAACTGTCTGTTCATGTCTTCTGCCCATTTCTTCACTGGATTATTTGTTTTTTGGGTGTGGAGTTTGGTGAGTTCCTTATAGATTTTGGATACTGGCCCTTTATCTGATATGTCATTTGCAACTATCTTTTCCCATTCTGTTAGTTGCCTAATAGTTTTATGGATTGTTTCCTTTGCCGTGCAAAAGCTGTTTATCTTGATGAGGTCCCAATAGTTCATTTTTGCTCTTGATTCCCTTGCCTTTGGGGATGTGTACAGTAAGAAACTGCTGTGGTTGAGGTCAAGGAGATTGTTTCCTGCTTTCTCCTCTAGGGTTTTGATGGTTTCCTGTCTCACTTTCAGGTCCTTCATCCATTTTGAGTTTATTTTTGTGTATGGTGTGAGAAAGTGGCCTAGTTTCATTCTTTTGCATGTTGCTGTCCAGTTCTCCCAGCACCATCTGTTAAAGAGGCTGTCTTTTTTCCACTGAATACTCTTTCCTGCTTTGTCAAAGATTAATTGGCCATACATTTGTGGGTCCAATTCTGAGTTCTCTATTCTATTCCATTGGTCTATGTGTCTGTTTCTGTGCCCATACCATACTGTCTTGATAATTACAGCTTTGAGGCAGAGGCGAAAGTCTGGGATTGTGATGCCTCCCAGTTTGGTTTTTTTCTTCAATATTACTTTGACTATCCGGAGTCTTTTGTGGTTCCACACAAATTTAGGACTGTTTGTTTTAGCTTACTCAAATCAGATTCTAATAATGAATCCCAAAATAGTTTGTCCAAATATTTTTTTCTATTTCGGAAGTATCATTCTTTTTGGAAAGAAAACTAACCCAGCCTGAATCCTGTCCATCTCTGGAAATAGAAAAGTTAAAACAAATGAATGAATAACGTGTTAATGATTTCTGCAGTTGTCAGCAGACTGGAAGTGCTTCATTATTTCTAAAGTGATAAAGCAAAGACCTTGAAGGACATTAAAGAGTAACAAACATCCTATAGTCTCTTTTGCCACTTGTGCATGAATTAGTTTTTGATTTAGAGCTGAAATGTCCAAGGCTACTATCCACTGAGGCTACACAGCATTTGAAATATAGCCAGTCCAGACCGTGATAAGCTCTAAATGGAAAATGTACGACAGATTTCAAAGACTTAGTACCCCTCCAAAATAATTTCATCATTAATTTTTTTATATTGGTTACACTTTAAAATGTAGTATTTTGAATTTATTCAGTAAATAAAATAGTTTATCGGAATTTCATTAAAAAAATTTTTTTAATGTTTATTTCTGAGAGACAGAGCACAAGCAGGGGAGAGGCAGAGAGAGAGGGGGACACAGAATCCAAAGCAGGCTTTGGGCCCTAAGCTGTCAGCACAGAGCCCAATGCAGCGCTCGAACTCATGAACCGTGAGACCATGACTTGAGCCAAAGTCATGGTCCTAACTGAGTGAGCCACCCAGGTGCCCCAAAATCTCATCTTTCCTTTTGACCTCTATTACTAGAAAATTTTTAATTATACATGTGACTCACATTATATTTCTACTGTTCTCAAGTATACTAAGTAAGATCTTCCTATGAAATGGGACAAAAATACTGCTCACATATACAAACTACTATGTATACAAAGTAAAAACAGTAAAACAATGGTAATTTTCCATTGTTTATTAAAATAGCTAAAATGTACAACTGATTTCAGGGATGACAGAAGCTGTAAAAAGAGGCTGCTAATAGTTTTCATCCTAATCATATACAGAATAGTCACTATACACTAATGGTTTCAACTGTTCAAAAGTAAACCCAGGTTCTGCAAAAAGATATACATAGAATTGCCTTATGATCCAGCAATTCCACTCTTAGGTATATGCTCAAAGGAACTGAAAGCTGACACTTGAAAAGATATTTACAATATCAGTATTCATTACAAAATTACTCACAAACAGCCAAAAGGTGGAACTAACCCAAGTTCCCATCAACAGATGAATGGATATTCAAAAGGTGATGCATACATATAAGGGAATATTATTCAGCCAGAAAAAGGAATGAAGCTCTGGTACATGCTACACATGAATGAACCTTAAAAACATTATTTGGAGTGAAATAAGCCAGACATAAAACCACAAATTATTGTCTTATTCCAATTATATGAAGCCTAAATTAGGCAAATTCAGAGAGACAGAAGGTAGATTAGAGGTTTCTTGAAGGGAAGGGGGGAAAAGAAGGTTATTAATAGGTACAGGGTTTCTGCATGGGTGACGATAAAAGTTTTGGAAATAGTGCCACTGAAGTGACCACTTAAATCAGGTAAAATGGCAAATTTTACATTATATCTGTTTTACTGTAACTTAAAAAAATTAACAAGACACCAGAACCCTAAATGATTATGGTATGTGCACTGTATCTCGAAAAGCTGTTAAAAAAAAGGTAACCCCAAAGCTAGGTAACTTGCATATGACTCTGCTACCTGCTAGCTGTCTGACCTTGAGCACTCCCTGTGTCCCACTGTCTCATTTGTTCCTCCATGACAACAGCAATTACGTCATTAGGTTGCTATGAGGATTAAATGACCTAAACTTTGTAAAATAGTATGTACTATGAACTACTGTTAAATAAAATGGGCTCCAGAGTCATGTGGGAGAGTAAAAATAAACAAAAAAGGTAAACCCAAATGTTCATGACATAATTTCAAAATTTCCTAAGTCATGAATGAATCTTAAACAATTGCCACAGTCCTGTGCAGAAAGCTACCATGTAGCTCACTGCCCACAGCCTCATTTCAGCTTGCTCTGTTGCTACCTACTCGCTGCCACACGCAGGGTAACCCTCCCCAAGGGTTTAAGACTTTACCGGTCCTTGTAAATACACCATCCCAGCTCCCCAGCTCTTGGGATTAGTGATGGAAGTAAAAATTTTTACCAGGGTTGGTACAAGTTCAAGTAAGCACATGGTCAAATAGGACTTTATGGGTGACAAAATATAATGAGGCTGAATTCTGCAAACCGTTTTAGTAATTTTAATAATAGCTTTATTAATTATTTTAGCTCTGAATTTATGACACCACTACGGTCTAATTTTGGTTTAGGACACCACCTGTATTTAAAGTCTTTAAAGTCTTGGCTCAGCCATTTACTCAGTAGCTCTGTGTCCCTGGGCTAGTTATTTAATCCCTTTAGGTCTCAGTTATGTCATCAGTAAAATGTGGATAAAAACAGTACCTACCTGAAAGAATTATTGTCAGAATTCAATACGCTAACATTTGGAGACACTTAGAACAATGCCTGGCATTTAGTTAAATGCCCAGTAAACACCTGCAATTGTTATGAATGGAGTTTTATGAAGAAAATGGTATGTTATGAATAATAGTTTTAGTATGAAGATTTTCAACAGTCCATATACTCCTCACAAAATCACAGTTTAGTTAATGATTTTTAATAATCAATGTCTTTCATACATTCAAGTAGCAGATTACCAAAATTTGACCTCTTTGAGATGTATTTATCCTTTAAAATAAATAATATGTAAATTATTTTGACTTCCAAGGCTACAATAAAGTGAAATAGATTTAGATTGTGACTTAATACTTCACAAAAGATACATGTATCTGATCACTGAAATACCATTTCCTATGCTACTGCAGAGATTTAACACACCTAGCCAAATATATATAAATACAGCTTTTCAATAATTTCATCTAACATTCCCTCAAAATCTAGCTTGATGACCAAAAGAAACCCACAGAAAAACCAAAAACCCAACCACCTACTGTATCTTCCAGCTCGTGGCTCATTATGTATTTCACTCCATATATATCCATGCTTACCTGTATATAATTAAGTATGAAAATGTGGCTGTATCTGGTTTCCTGTAAGTTGGTCTTATAAATCATTACCATTTATTTTCTTTGATGACTAAAAAATTTTAGTTACTTACCAAATTTTCTCTTTCAATCCTTTGCTGTTCCCTCTGCCTGTTGAGGGCACTGTGATATAACTTAGGGGGATGAACAATCGATCTTCTAGGTATTGTACTTCTGCTTCCTGACTTTTCAGCCTGTCTTGAGAGTTCTTTCAAAAGCCTCTGATTTTCCCTATCAATTTGTCTCACCTCCTCTCTTGTGAAAGAGTAGTTTTTCCTTGGTGCTACTGAAGGCTGATCAAAGTGGTGTCTCTGTGGTCCTTTTTTATCTAATTGCAGAAAAGCTAAAGTGAACAAGGAAAGAGAACTGAACAAGGCACACGGCAACATGATGGCACATACTATACACTAAAGCTGTAACTCTCAGAAATGGAAACTATGTTAAGTCATGAAAAGGTATGTATGAAATAGTGTTAATGATATCCACACTACAATTATGTAGAAAAAAAAATCACAGGCAGTCTAGAGTTTCACATTCTGATGGTTCTTTGGAAATAAAACCTATACATTCAACTGTGAAAATATTTTAATAAGAACTGTAGATGGCATGAGTTTTAAGGAAGGTATAATTTATGGACAATGCCCTTGTCATGTCCATTTTATGTTTCCCTAAAGCAGCTTAGTAGTTGGGGAGGTCAGAAACCTCTGGTTGAGTGCACCAAATACACTGTAATACAGTACTTCAATTGAGGCAGTTTGTGGATTACAGGGCACACTTAGAAAATAAAATGTCCTCAGGGTTCCTGGCTGGCTCAATAGGTAGAGGGGATTATGACTCTTGATCTTGGGATCAAGCCCCACACTGGGTGCAGAGATTATTTAAATAAATAAATAATCTTAAAAGTAAATAAATAAATAATAGATAAGATAGGTAGACTGTGTACTCAGCAATGACTGACGGGAAACAATGGTTAAAAACTGGGGAAAAACAAACCCAGAATATTCTGAAACTTTCAACTTAATGTGAAAATACTTTATGATCTTGATATTAAGACAAATACAGTAAGTCAAGTATTTCATTCATAATTAAACACATGCCAAAATAAACACATTATATAAAAGGAGTTTTAAACCAATAAAAATATTTTGCACAGTACTGTTACCAAGTGAAATTTTATCAACATGTTAAATTTCCATATTTTAACAATTTTCTGTAAGTGACAATTGTTACTAAACATTTGTTATAAGTTTCTAAAAATATTAAGCTTGCTAAATGTTTCGGCTTAACTCTGTACTAGCCATGAGTAAATTATATCAGATTAACTGACTGGAACCTTTGATTTTTTTTTTTTACAGTATTTTTTTAAAGTAGCTGTTATTTATTTTTACTTGAGTACCTTTAATTCTTTAACTTCCTCAGCATTTTACACTGTTAAATGCACAGTGCTATAAGAGGAAAAGATATTTTTTTAACACATTTTAAAATGTATCTGGTGCAGAAAAGTCAAATTATTTGAACATGGTCAAAAGAACTAGAAGTCTACTTCCTACATTTTAACTAAAGACTATCAAAGATTACAGAAACTTTAAAAAAAAAGATTAACAGTGGCTTTCTGATAGGAAAAAATTGTTGAAAATCAATCATACCAAGTTAATGGCAAACCTTGAACATATTTAGAAAGATATAGGTACACTGTACATATTATCTTGCTTCCAAGAAATGTACATTTTTTAGAATTGAATAAGGTTTCTAGATTAAATATGCCACACATGAAAGCTTTTAAAATTAAATGTGAAAGGGAATTAAAAGCTATTGTCTGAATGGCATTTAAGAAAGTTGTTAGGGGGCACCTGGGTGGCTCAATCCGTTAGGCCTCTGACTTCTTGCTTTTGGCTCAGGTCATAATCTCGCAATTTCATGAGTTCGAGCCCTGCCATGGGCTCTGTGCAGGCAGCATGGAGCCTGACTGGTATTCTCTTTCACTTGCTCTCTGCCCCTTCCCCACTTGTACTGTCTCCGTCTCTCTCAAAATAAGTAAAACTTTAAAAAAAAAAAAAAACTCTTAAAAGTTTTTTAGAAGTAAAATAAGGTAATAGCAAAACAATAAGTAGAAGAAAGGAAGTTCAATCTAATGCATTAAAAACAATTGTGCTGTAATGCTCCATGATGGGAAAAGTATTTATGGAGTGCTCATAGCTCATATACTCATACTAGTTATCACTAGTACATTTTTTTAAAGTGGCTATATATGCTTTACTATGAGACAAACTCAAATACTTGATCCTTTTTCTTTTTTTAAAATTTGTTTAATGTTTTATTTATTTCTGAGAGAGAGAGAGAGAGAGAGAGAGAGAGGCAGGCAGCATGAGCAGGGGAGGGTCAGAGAGAGAGGGAGATACAGAATCTGAAGCAGGCTCCAGGCTCTGAGCTAGCTGTCAGCACAGAGCCCGACATACGGCTCAAACCCACGAACCGTGAGATCATGACCTGAGCTGAAGTGGGATGCTTAACTGACTGAGCCACCCAGGTGCCCCCAAACAGCATTTTTTAAAATTTTACATGTGATGCTATCACTGGAAATTTTATTCCAACCATATTAAGTCTTTACTCATATAATATTAGTTCTTTAAAAAAAAAATCCTGTGGGCATATTCATGACCCCTATTAAAAAAAAATGGTATTTTCTTTTTAAAGTTATTTTTTAGGAGTGCCTGGGTGGCTCAGTCTGTTAAGCATCCAACTTTGGCTCAGGTCATGTTCTCAACAGTTCGTGAGTTCAAGCCCCACATCAGGTTCCACACTGATAGTGTGGAGGAGGCTTTATATTCTCTCTCTCTCTCTCCCCCCCCCCACCACATGCATGCAATCTTTCTCTCAAAATAAATAAACTTAAAAAGATAAAAGTTATTTTTTAAAGGTTTAAAGAAAAATCCAACACTTGTAGCTGAGAGGTCACAATTCAAAGAATAAAAACTGAATTTACTAAATTTCTTTGTCTTCTTCATGAACTTGTCAGATGAGAAATTCTGTGACATTCTTCCAGTCCCCTTCTTTTGAATCTAGGCAGGCTTGTGACTGTGTGGACCAGAACAATACAGCCAAAAGTGTGGCTTCCAAGGCTAGGCAAAGGAAGAGATGTACCCCCATCAAACCCCCAACCTGGTTTGCTGGGACACTTTTACTTGGGGCCCTGAACCACCCTCTGTGTCTAACTAGCCTGAAGCTGCCATGTTGTGAGGAAGTCAAACCACATAAAGGGGCCACATAAATGTGTAGGCATTATGATCCTAGTCTTTTAACTCATCCTAGGTTACTGCTTTTACACATCTAAGTTTTGTGTTTCATTAGCAGAGCAATAGTAACTAATACAACATTTAGTACCAGGAATGGGAGTACTACTACAACAAAAACCTAAAATACTAGCTTTGAGACCAGCTGGCATTAGAGCTGGAAGAGTTTGGAGATTGTTTTAGCAATACTGTTGCCTGTGATGACAAGGAAAATGGAAAAAATACCTGCCACTGGTGGATTTGGCTAAGTAGATCCCCACACAGGATGCTGAAAGTTATCAATGGCTTATCTTATCCATAATAATGAAAAAGGAGAGAGATGAGCTAAAAACAAGGAACCAATCAGTTTGGAGTTAAAACATACAATATAGGGGCGCCTGGGTGGCTTAGTCAGTTGAGCGTCCGACGTCGGCTCAGGTCATGATCTCATGGTTCGTGGGTTCGAGCTCCGCGTCGGGCTCTGTGCTAACAGCCAGATCAGACCTGGAGCCTGCTTCTGATTCTGGGTCTCCCTCTCTCTCTCTGACCCTCCCCTGCTCTCGTTGTCTCTCTCTGACTCTCAAAACAAACATACAATATAGAAGAACTAGGCCTTATGGGATTCAAAAATACAACTACCACTCCTTCCTAATCTCTCCTGGCAGAATACCATCCCAGTACTCAAAGAGCTATGACTAAGGAACCACGAGTGAGGTTCAGCTGCACCTAGACCTGATTTAGACCCTCGAAGTCAAGGTTGGGCATGGAGGATCTTTGAAAAGGGGGAATGTATTTTTTTATGTTTAAAGTAATGTAAATCAACGTGTTGGATTGAAGAGGTTTTCAAACATGTCCATAGGCTACCTGACAGTCCTCCCATTAGGAAAGAGGGTATATGTCCCTCCCTCTTAAATCTGGGAAGGTTTATAACCATTTAAACTAATGGAATATGGAAGAAATGATGCTGTATAAATAGTATGATCACATTCTGAGGCTAGGTCATAAAACGTGATGAGGTTTCTGCTTTGTTTCTTTCAACACCATACTTGGAGCCTTGAGTCACTGTGTTAAGAAGAAGAAATCTAGCTACACTGAGGCTGTCATATGTGAAGAAGCCAGGACATTTGCAAAAGCTACACAGGGGCCTGGTCTTTCAGTCACTGCCTAGCACTCAGCTGATTCTAGTCCCCAGCACTGCCTTTGAGTCTCTCCACACCCCAAGTGCTGGGGTAATTTGTTATGCAGCAACAGTACCTCGTATTTCATCACTTTAAATATTGTGTAATAGGCAAGATACATGTGGACCATGTTTAGCCCATAAGCAGGCAGTTATGTTTTTTGTGTGCAGGATGTAATTAATCGATCAGTCTTTCACAGCGATTATGGCTCTGTCCATTTCATGATTCAGTTCTGTTTTGCTTTTTTATCAATGTTTTTGGTATATTTGATCAGTTTATTAATGTAAAACACTTTTCTGTCCCTGTAGTGCTTTTCATGTGTTGAGTTCTATTTTGTATACTGTTAGGATTGATACTTCTTTCATTCTCCTTGTCAATACTGCCTTGACTTTCATTCTTCCTAATATTTAAACTGTCTTTTTACGTTGTATTTGATTTAAATTCTTAAAGATATTCTGAAAATATCTTCTGGTAAGTTAAAGCCATCTACTTATACTGATTGATCTCTTCCTACAATCTTTCTTTTTTGTTTTTTTTAAAGTTTATTTTGAGAGAGTGTGCAACTGAGCAAGGGAAGGGCAGAGAGAGGGAGAGAGAACCCGAAGCGGCTCCACACTGTCAGCACAGAGCTCAACGCGGGACCTGATGTCATAAACCACAAGATCATGACCTGAGACAAAATCAAGAGTCCAATGCTTAAGTGACCAAGCCACACAGGTACCCCATCTTCCTTTTTTTAAATGCTTTGTTATTTTTTCCCATTGTTTCCCCTTTAGAAACATTGACTATGTTAGGTTTTTTTTCCTCTAATGTACCGCAAACCATATATTCTAATTACATCCTTTTAGAATAAAAGTTATGTTTTTTGGTTTCAGGACCCCTTTACACACCTAAAGATTATTGAGGACCCCAAAGAACGTTTATGTGAGCTACATCTATCAATATTTACTATGTTAGAAATTAAAAGTAGGGGGCACCTGGGTGGCTAAGTCGGTTAAGTGACGCTTGATTTCAGCTCAGTTCATGATCCCAGGGTCGTGGATCAAGCACTGCATCGGGCTTGGCACTGACAGGGTAGAGCCTGCTTGGCATTCGTTCCCTCTCTCTCTCTGCCCCTTCCTGACTCACAGCTGCTCTCTCAGTAAATAAATAAACAAACAAACATTTAAAAATATTAAAAGCAGGGATGCCTGGGTGGCTCATTCGGTTGAGGGCCCCAACTCTTGATTTTGGCTCAGGTCATGACATAACAGGCATGAGACAGAACCCTGCATGGGGCTCCGCACGTAGTGTCCAGCCTGCTTGAGAGTCTCTCTGCTCCCTCCCCTTCAGTCTCTCTCAAAATACACTTAAAAAGAAGAAATTAAAAATAAAAAATGTAAAGATATTAATTTATCTGAAAATAATAAATCAGCGATAGGTTAATACCTAGTCTTTTATTTTAAAAAAATGAAAAAACATTAGCAAGGAGAGTGGAAGATTTAGTTCTCCTATTTTAACGCCTGCCTTAATGGGAAACCACTGGATCCACATGTCTGCTTCTGCACTCACTGCAGGGCGCAATCACTGTAGTGCAGCCCCTGCAACAGCCATTGTGCACACGAGACGGAAGAGCAGGTATAAAAGGCAAATCATGCCTTCGTTTTATTAGAGGAAATAGTGTTGTCCTTGCAGCTCCTCTCTAAAAAATCACTGAGCTCTGTTTCAAGTATTATGCCCTTCATCTAGGAGTCTGGTGCCTCTCGCTGATTTTAGCTTTTCTCCAAAGTTCAGTAATGGCAGTGATCCGAGGATGTCTGAGATTTCCTGCTCACCTATCTGAACCCTGCTTGCTGCAGCCGGCCAGGAAAGGGATGAGCGGTGCTGCCAGGGAGGATGGTCGGCCAGGAGCTAATCTCAGGAAGGGCAGCCCCTTCCTCAGGGAGTGTACCAGGGCCACGCCCTCCCCTACAGTTAAGGCACTTCTTCATTCCCACCTGTGGTGCTATCAGCTGAACAGTGTCACCACTTTCTGTACTCATCAGTGCCACCTTAATCTCATTTCTTTCTCTTTCATTAGTTTTTCCTCTCAGGATACATCCTCTAATGATGTATCTAATTATTTCACATAGAATATAGGCAGTAAAATTTGAGGTGGTGCATTTCTAAAATGTGTCTATTCTGCCCGCCAGATTCTTCCTAAACTGACCTAATTTCACCTGTACAAAGTATGAAAAATACCTTCAAATGTGGTCATATCAACTTATTCACTGTTCTCCAAACATGAGAGATTCATGCCAAAACTCAACGCATAAACTTTTGTTTACTCCACTTTAAAAATGTTCTGCCTGCCTATTCAGTGCTTTACAGCCCAATGTCAAAGAACTAATTCCAACCACATCTTTTCAACATTTAAATAGCCAAGGCAGGCTTGGGGTGGGGTGGGAAGTCCCCGCCAAATCAGACACGTAACAGAGCTAAAAGAGGCTGGAATATTTAGAAATCCTACTAAACTTTCCAGGTCTACCATAAAGATATATAAAATAAACAAATAAGAAAATAAAGTCAGACATCTAATAATGCGAGTCCACACTAATCTTCCCTTCTCATAGTTCTCAAAGAACCCCAGAACTCTGAACTTAGAATACACCTTAGCAACCTATGTCAATGACCTCATCCTATAAATGAAGAAACTGGGGCACAGAATAGTTAACTTTTTATCTATTGTCATGTGGATAAAACCCAGAAGCTAAAAATCTTCTGATTCCACTTCTAGAATTTTCTTCACCTCACTTTGTAAGTTCAATATTTTATCACTGTTCTCTGGCCTATAACTGGGATATTTGATTTTACATTCTTCAATTAAGCTTTGTTTCACAGGCTTAATATTTTATAGTTCAAATTTACAAACTTGTTAACAAGTTTATTTTAAACCAATAAATAACATTAACACTGTTAGCTCTGCAGGCATCCCTCACTATCTGAACTCTGGCCCAAGAGTTGTTCTAATAGCTCACTAACTTTTTTACTGAAAACAATAAACTATTTGAATGTAATGTTTACACCGAAAGGGTGTAGAGTATGCTGTGTTCCCATCTCAGCTGTTCTCTGATAGCATCACATCTCTTGCTCACAATTTCTAAGATGTGGTATGCACGACCACTATTGTCTTCTTCACTTGAAGTGGAAAAAGTTAAGAAGAAATTAGCTGAGCCAAAGAGACCTAGAAGAACCCATACAGTGTAAATTGAGTGATAAAGTGTATTGAGAAATGAATGCAGAAAAGGCATAAGCTGGCCATGCACACATCTCTATCTTACCAGTTCCAATGTTTTAGTTTTATGGGGAAAAATCAAGAAATCTTATGAAAATATTCTTGGATCTGAAAAACAGTGGATCAATGGAGCATGAACAATAATTTTAAAAGACAGAAGAAGTACTTCATGCAATAGGCTGTTAGCCATAATTAGTGTTTAAAATCTTTTTCTGTTAAAGGGGTGCTTGGGTGGCTCAGTCATTTAAGTTCCGACTCTTGATTTAAGCGCAGGTCATGATCTCACAACGTGAGATCAAGGCTGGCATCAGACTCTGTACTGACAGCTCAGATCCTGGAGCCTGCTTAGGATTCTGTGTCTCCCTCTCTCTCTGCCCCTTCCCTGCTCACATGCTCTCTCTCAAAATAAGTTAATAAATGTCAAAGAAAATTTAAAAGAAATAAATAAAATCTTTTACTGTTATAAAGGAACCCTTGTGTATTAAGGGCTCCAGTAACAGATGTACCAAGTGGCAAAATGCCACCTTCGTTCCTGTACCTCTAAAAGCTCTGAGCACTACTATAATCAGGTTACTCAGATCAGGATTCCCTACTGTGTAGCAGTATGAATAAATTTTCCTTCTACATTTAGCTCAGTTTCTGTGTTTAAACAGTATTTCAGTGCTTCAATTCTATTTAGAGGAACTGTTTAGGGATTTGTGGTGGGAAAAATGTTTAGGCTTTCCATATCCAACTAAGTTTAAAAAATGAATTAGAAAGGAATAATGATAGATACCTGTATTGTTTTTCAATGAAACCAAATAGTTTTTTTGTGTCTTGAATCTCAACACTATGGTCCTTGGATCAGCACTAGTATCACCACCAAGCTGACGAGAAAGTTTCTACTCCAGGGGTGCCTGGTGGCTCAGTTGGTTAAGCGTCTGACTTCAGCTCAGGTCATGATCTCTGGTTCATGGGTTCGAGCCCCGCATCCAGCTCTGTGCTGACAGCTCTGAGCCTGGAACTTGTTTCAGATTCTGTGTCTCCTTCTGTCTCTGACCCTCCCCAACTCGTGCTGTCTCTCTGTCTCAAAAAGTAAAATATTAAAAAAAAAAAAAAAGGTTCTACTCTAGATTTAATGAACCAGAATCTGCATTTTAAGAGGTTCCCAAGGACTTGTATGCATAGTGAAGTTTGAGAAACCTTGGCCTAGCAGATAAAGTTGGATGCCCAATTAGCATACATTTCTACTTTCCTACTTTAAAAAAAAAAAAAAAGTATTTATTTTGAGATAGAGAGAGCAGGTGTGCGCGAGCATGAGTGAGTAGGGGAGAGGGGAAGAGAGAATCCCAAGCCAGCTCTGTGCTGTCAGTGCAGGGCCCGACACAGGGCTATATCTCAAGAACTCAACCATGAGATCCTGACCTGAGTGGAAATCAAGAGTCGGCTGGACACTTAATCACCCAAGTATCCCTCCTTCTTTTTACTTCTTAACAAGTCTTCTCACCCCCACTTCCCTTTGAAAGGCACCTACCTATCCCTTTCCCAGGAAGCCATGTCCTTAAGGGGAAGCTGACTTTCCTTCTGACTCCTACCCCTAACTCCAGGGTGAGTGACTGGCCCACAATAATCCCATTCCTCTTGCCAATGAATGTTTTAGGAATAGGAGTGTTACCCAATTCTGGGCAATAAGACATCAGTGAGTCAGCTGAGAGTGCTTCTTTAAAGTTTCCCCCATCCTGAGAAAGCCAGAGGAAGAAACCGTTTCCCTTTCTCTGGCATCATCATGTCTGGGTATGAATACTAAAAACTGTTGCAGACATCTCCTACTAGCCTTAGAATGAAACCAACACCACACAGCTGGTTAAACACAGTGGTAGAACTTGGGTCTCTGAGGACATTTTTGAGCCAATGAATTGGTCAACTCTCAAGCGTGATTTATTTCTAGAATTCTTGTTAGGTGAGAAATATTGTTTCCAAATTCAACCTAATATAAACAGATAATTAACAGTCGTGAACAAAAAAGCTCAGTCATCACAAACTATTTTCCATTAGATGGGTTTTTAAAATCTGGCAATTCTTAAGAGTCATGGGCCTTCTTCCTAAAAGAAACTTTTTTATTGGATGTGTCCCCCACCCCACCAATTCCTAGGATAGAGTAGTGCTGATAATTTGTGGAATCAAAAAGTACTTATAAAAATAAAAAATGCAACAGTGGGTCCTTAAAATGCAAATTATAACTTAAGCAAACAGTATTTAGAAAACACTATAAAACCTACAAGTTATATTATACATTTTCATTAATCTTCTGTAACATTTCTTTCTAATATACATTCACACTTTTTTTATACCTAACTTTTAAGAAAATTTTATGAGATATTTTATATGCCAAATGTTAGTTTGATACATATAAAAATTTTTTTCTTTAAAAACTTTTAAATGTTTTTTATTTTCAACAGAAACAGACACATGTATGAGTCGGGAAGGGGCAGAGAGAGAGGGAGATACAGAAACCGAAGCAGGCTCTGAGACTACACAGAGCCCAAAGCAGGGCTCAAACTCATGGACCACAGATCATGACCTGAAGCCAAAGTCGGAAGCTTAATCAACTGAGTTACCCGGGTGCCCCTAGTCTGCTACTTTTAAACACACAAATCACATTAGAAATTAAGAATAATGCAGCATTAGGAATAAGACAGAAAAAAAAAGCAAATATACTAAGATGCATGTTATTAATACAAAGCATTAGTGAGCAGTCTGCATTATCTCATCATAGAAATTTTTATGATTTAATTTTAACTACCTTCCAATTTTTGCATTACAAATGTTACTTTTAACTTTTTAAAAATTATTTATCTTTGAGAGAGAGAGACAAGAGCACGAGCAGGGGAGGGGCAGAGAAAGAGGGAGACACAGAATCCAAAGCAGGCTTCAGGCTCTGAGCTGTCAGCACAGAGCCTGATGTGGGGCTTGAACCCACGAACCGTGAGATCATGACCTGAGCCAAAGTCATATGTTTAAGCTTAACCGACTGAGCTACCCAAGTGCCCTTGCATTACAAATGTTAACTTTTAAAAACAATTCTGTGGGGATGCCTGGCTGGCTGAGTAGTCAGTAGAGCATGTAACTCTTGATCTCAGGGTTGTGAGTCTGAGTCCCATCTTGGGTGTAGAGTTTACTTAAAAAATAAAATCTTATAGGGCGCCTGGGTGGCTTAGTCGGTTAAGCGTCCGACTTTCGCTTGGGTCATGATCTCGCGGTTCGTGGGTTTGAGCCCTGCGCCGGGCTCTGTGCTGACTGCCAGCTCAGAGCCTGGAGCCTGTTTCAGAGTCTGTGACTCCCTCTCTCTCTGACCCTCCCCTGCTCACGCTCTCTCTCTCTCTCTCCTAGAAATAAAACATTAAAAAAAATAAAATAAAATAAAATCTTATAAATAAATAAATAAAATTCTGTCAACTTCAGGGAAAACAATTCAGAGTATTTTTTTTGGTGATAATAAAATCTGAAATGTTTTAGTAAAAATTATACTTTTGGTAAATGAGTTTGAAAGTTCTCAAAAGCTTTCTGATTGATGGGGATATTAACAACTATAATTTCTATACAACGTATTCTGAAATATGTCATTTGTAAGATCAGTGAGTGAATATTTTCAAATAATCTATACCTCCTGTTATACAAGGTTAAAAGACACATTCAAGATGTACTATCGATAAATAAATTATAATGTAAAGACTGAATTAGTCTCAAATTTCACACTGCAACTCACACTTAAGAAACTAATACCTGTGGAATTTTAGTATGGTATCAAAGAATATCTAAAATTAATTGAAAAGGCTACTAAAATACTCCTCCATTTTCCAAATAGATCTGTGGGAGACCAGATTTTCTTCACATACTTCAGCCAAAACAACATATCAAAACAGTTGTATGCAGAAACCAATAGGAGAATCCAGGTATCTTCAATAGTCAATCTATGACAAAGATGGCAAGATTACAGAGTGGGGAAAAGACAGACTCTTCAATAAATGGTGTTAGAAAAACTGGACAGCTATACGCAAAAGAATGAAATTGGACTATCTTACACCATATACAAAAATAAACTCAAAATGGATTAAAGATTTGAATGTAAGACCTGTAGAATGTAATTCCTAGAAGAAAACACAAGCAGTAAGCTCTGTGACATCAGTCTTTGCAGTATTTTTTTGGATCAGTCTCCTAAGGCAAGGATAATAAAAGCTAAAATAAACAAACAGGATTACATCAAACTAAGAAGCTTTTACACAGTGAAGAAAACCATCAACATAATGAAAAAGCAGCTTACTGAATGGAAGAAGATATTTGAATCACACACCTGATAAGAAGTTAACTTCCATAACACATGAGAACTTATACTCTCAAAAAACATAAAAAAATAGCTTGATTAAAAAATGGGTAGAGGAGGGGCGCCTGGGTGGCTCAGTCGGTTAGGCATCCAACTTCAGCTCAGGTCATGATCTCACGGTTCATGAATTCGAGCCCCGTGTCGGGCTCTGTGCTGACAGCTAGCTCAGAGCCTGGAGCCTGTTTCGGATTCTGTGTCTCCCTCTCTCTCTGACTCTCCCCTGTTCACGCTGTCTCTCTTTCTCAGAAATAAATAAAACGTAAAAAAAAAAAAAAATTAAAAAAATGGGTAGAGGAACTGAATAGACCCCCAATGAAATATTACTTCATACTTGTCAGAATGGGTAAAATAAAAAAGATAAGCACTATTGGCGGGGATGCAAACTGGTGCAGCCACTGTGGAAAACAGTATGACAGGTTCCTCAAAAAATTAAAAATAGAAATACCATGTAATCCAGTGATTCCAATATTGGATATTTATCCAAAAGAAAATAGAAATCATTAATTTGAAAAGATATATCCACCCCTATGTTTACTGAAATATTACTTACAATAGCCAAGATATGGAAACATCCATAGATAAAGAAAACGTGGTAAGTGTATGAATGTGTCTATATACATATGTATACAATGGAATACTACTTATCCATAAAAAAGAATGAAATTTTGCCATTTACAACAACATGGATGGACCTAGGGGATATAATACTAAATAAGTCAAGAGAAAAACAAATACTATATGATTTCATTCATACGTGCAATTTTAGAAACAAAACAAAGGAAAAAGAGACAAAAAGACTCTTAAATACAAAAGGAACAGTGGTTGCCAGAGGGGGGATGGGTGAAATAAAGGGGATTATGAGTACTTATCATGATGAGCACTGAGTAGTGTACAGACTTACTGAATCATTGCACTGTACACCTGAAACTGATAACCCTGAATATTATACTTTAATTAAAAACTAAAAAAAAAAGTACACAAGACCTGTAGAGCTTTCCAAAGATGACATATAGATGGCCAACAGATACATAAAAAGATTCTCAAGATAACTAACATTAGGGAGATGCAAATCAAAACCACAATGAGATATCACCTTTCAGAATGGCTAAAATCAACAATACAAGAAACAACAAGTGTTGGTGAGAATGTAGAGAAAAGGGAACCGTCTTATACTGTTGGAAACATAAACTGGGTGCAGCCAATACAGGAAACAGGACAGAGGTTCCTCAAAAAACTAAAAACAGAAATGCCCTATGAGCCAGCAATCTACTTTTGGGTATTTATCCAAAGAAAATGAAAACAATTTGAAGAGATAATATACACCCTTATGCTCAATGCAGCATTGTTTGCCACAGCCAAGATATGGAAGCAACCTCAGTGTCCACCAACAGATAATTGGATCAAAAAGATTTGGTATACGTATACAATGGAATATAAAGAGAGAGAGAAATCTTGCCATTTGTGGCAACATGGACCTAGAGGGTATGATGCCAAGTGAAATAAGTCATACAAATACCATACTTGTTTTTCACTTGTATGTGGAATCTAAAAAAACAAATGAACAAACAAAATGAAACAAGACTCTTAGACACAGGAAATAAGTTGTTGCTAGACTTATCATGGGGATCATTTCATAATGTATAAAAGCATCGAATCATTAGGATATACACCTAAAACTAATAGAATATTCTATGTCAATTACACTTCAAAAATTTTTCAATCTTAAAGGAAATGAAACTTGAAGTATGCTTTTTTGTCAACTTGGTAATTTTTTCAAATAATGCTCTTTAACATTTAACTTAAAATCTGAATAGTTCCCTACAGCTCATTCTGAGTTCTTTCTTTTTTTTTTTTTTTAAATTTTTATTTATTTCTAGGAGAGAGAGACAGCGCGAGCAGGGGAGGGTCAGAGAGACAGGGAGTCACAGACTCTGAAACAGGCTCCAGGATCTGAGCTGGCAGTCAGCACAGAGCCCGACGCGGGGCTCAAACCCATGAACCACGAGATCATGACCTAAGCGAAAGTCGGACACTTAACCGACTAAGCCACCCAGGTGCCCCCTGAGTTCTTTCATTTACCAGCATTCTCACCACTTTCTCTGAGGTGAAGACAACAGGTTAGGTTATTTAAACTTTAGTGCTGTTGCCTTTCTAAAAGAAGAAAGTGCACTGTATCTTTTTTTTTTTAATGTTTATTTTTGAGAGACAGAGACAGAGCATGGACAGGGAAGGGGCAGAGAAAGAGAGAGACACAGAATCTGAAGCAGGCTCCAGGCTCTGGGCTGGAACCCATGAACAGTGAGATCATGACCTGAGCCGAAGTCAGACGCTCAACTGACTGAGCGACCCAGACACCCCAAAAGCGCATGGTATCTTATGCCTACATCCCTTTCAAATGTGAAAACATCTGGGTCCACCTCTCCCATTTATCTTATCTAGCTGTTCCCTCTAGGTTTTATGACTTTGTAAGACACTAAAACAAAATTTAGGGTGGAGTAGTTTCTAGAGTGAGTTAATTTAGCTTCTCAGTAGTATAAATGATGTTTGAGATATTTTTATGGTAAAACAAGATAATTCGTAAAGTTACTATACTATCAATTATCCAACAATAAAATATATCTAGAAAAATCTATGCAAATTAAGTGTTTGATATTTAAGCTCAATATACCATGAAGTTTAATAACTAAGTTCAATACATTCAGCTTTTAAAAAGAAAAGAAACTTACCTTTCAAAAGATGATTAAGGTCCATTGTGTCATGTACGACTTTTTGTTTATATCTGTGGTCTAAACTGGAATCTAACACTGAAGATTTTGGAGTGAGATCAGGTCCAGTTTTTTCTTTTCCCTTTCTGGTGGATTTCAAACATTTTGAATTATTTTTTAAATCCTCAACATTTCCATATACTTCTTGACTCACGTTTTCTTGCCTTTTAATTTTTACTTTTTGATCATTTGATGCTCCCAGTTCAAAAGACTGAATAGGGCTGATGTCTGGAGTTGAGAGAGGAGTGACATCTGTCACAGTATCTTCAGATTCCTCAGTGCAGTCACTGACTTTTAGTTTAGTACTTGAAGGCCGTGTTCTTGCTGATTTTATTCCTGATTTATATTTCTGTTTTGGTGACAAGTGGGTTACACCAGACAGTCGTTTCTTTAATGATGGAGATGAATCAGAAATACATTTATCAGACCCTGTATCTGAACAATCTGTACCTGAACTTGAAGATGAGGAGGACAATGAGGAAGAAGAGGAAGAGGAATTACTTTTGGAATACTTTTTACTTATGTTTTTTTTAAGGTTATTTGGTGGTTTAGCTGTCTTGGACCTGACATGCTGCGTTTTCCCATCATCACTGCTTTCCTCTCCATCTGTATAATAATCATCTTCACCTTCTTTTACAATTTTGGGAATTCTACTTGGCATGGGCAAGTGCATTTTATGCCCTGTTGTAGCATCCCACAATTTTTTTGACCTTGAAGTGGTCAATGATAAAGAATTTCTGGTTCGCGTATTATCATTTTCTACGGGGTATTCTTCTGGAGGAATTTTCTTTTTTATTTCATTTTCTTTTCTTTGTATTCCAAATTTCAAGTTTACATTTTCTGTATCTTTATCTATTCTCTCTTTAGGGTCATCATTTTGCATGTCAAAAACTGAGTTACTTTCACATTTCTTTGCTTCTTCAAAATCACTGTCAAAGAAAGAATGGTCCACTTCACCTTCTGATATATCTCCAAACCGATCCATGATGGTAAAAATATATCTGGAAAAAGAGGCCAGTGTTACCATCAGACTAAACAATAATTACTAATGCTTTTCTTATTTTTTTTTTTACAGTAATTGCATGTGTGAAACTGAGAAGTTTGGTTATAGACAAACATGACACAAAACGCCCAAAAAATAGTAACTCAGTGAAATGATAATGGGGCTATAGTAGTAATAACAAATTGTACCAGTGATTTGAAAAATAAATAAGTCAGTCTAATAGTTCAGTTCACAAGTTTTCAAGGCAAGCATATCACAAACATATACCTAGGTGAACCCTAAGGAAAATCTGCCTTCTAGAAGTACAATTAGTTTAGACTAAGAAAGGATGGTATTAAAACCTCCTAAAATCAGCTAAGCCAGCTTGAATTCAGAATTTGACTTTTAATGCTATTCTAAAAAAACAAACAAAAAAAAAACAAACCCAACAACAATCAAAAAACCATAATGACTTGGAAGGTAACTGAGGTAAAGAATTCTGGAGGTAAAGAAAAAATAAGGGCCTAGAGTATCTTACTGTTCTCAGAAGGCACAATATTCAAATATGCCTGATATAATGGTAATATAACAAAGTTTCCAGTTTAAAAGGGCCTCCTCTGTCCAGGTTGGACAATTTAACACTGAAAACCAAAGCACACAAAACTTAAAAATGAAAAAGTTCTTCTGTGGAAAACTATTAGTCCATGACATTCAAAAGAGCAAATAATATGAGCTACATTAAAGGAACGGCACATATAAATTTCTAATAATATACAGCCAACAATCCAATTTTGTGCTGAGTATCAAATTATGATTAATTCTGTTATGTCAAATCAAACAATAAAAGATTATGTAATCTATATTCTAAAGTAATCACAATACTCTGGAGTCTTTAATTGTTGAAGTGATACTGCAAACTATAAAAATAAGTACAAATATGATTTAAAAGTCAACCAAACTTAAGCTATTAATACTAATGCTATAGGTTAATATGATCGATTAGAGGTATATGTGGGAATACATTTTATCATCATGGGTAATTTTCTTTTGCCTTTAAGGTTTTCAAGAATTTAAGAGTCTGACATATTAAACTTATAAAAATTTATTCACAATCAACTTGTACACACTTAAGGGAATCTGATTAAATTAATAAGGTTAAACTTATTAGGTTTATTAAAAATGTCTAAGTGCTTACTAAGACATCCTTTATTAGATATGTCAATATCCCTGGTCAAGAGGTCAAGGTACATAAGAAAATCAAATACACTAAAATTGAATTGTGCTATTAAGCAAGTTTGCAAATGGTATACAATGTTCAGAGAAATTTAAGCTAAGTCCAGATTAATAAAAGTACAAATAAGTTCCAACTTCGGCTCAGGTCATGATCTTGCAGTTGGTGGGTTCAAGCCTGGCATCAGGCTCTGTGCTGACAGCTCGGAGCCTGGGGCCCTCTCAGGATTCTGTATCTCTCTCTCTCTCTCTGCCCCTCCCCTGCTTGTGCTGTCTCTTAAAAAAAAAAAAAAAAAAAAATGAATGTGAAAAAAATTTGTTCTGGGGCGCCTAGGTGGCTTAGTTGGTTAAGCGTCCAACTTTCGCTTAGGTCATGATCTCGCAGTTCGTGGGTTCGAGCCCCGTGTCGGGCTGTGTGCTGACTGCCAGCTCGGAGCCTGGAGCCTGTTTCTGACTCTGTGACTCCCTCTCTCTCTGACCCTCCCCTGCTCACGCTGTCTCTCTCTCTCTCCTAGAAAGAAAAAACATTAAAAAAATTAAAAAAAAAAATTTGTTCAAAAAAAAATTTCTAACATACTGGGGCACCTGGGTGGCTCAGTCAGTTGACTGTTCAACTTCAGCTCAGGTCATAATCTCACAATTCATGGGTTCAAGCCTTGGGTTGGGCTCTGTGCTGGCAGCTAGCTCAGAGTCTGGAGCCTGTCTTCCGATTCTGTATCTCCCTCACTCTCTGACCCTCCCCTGCTCACGCTGTCTCTCTCTCAAAAATAAATAAAACGTTAAAATAAATAAATAAATAAAATACAATTCTTAACATATTATTAGAATTAAATTGATTTAAACTGAGATAAGATGTCTAAGATCTTATAAAGTTAAAAAAATTAGATAACTTATACCTAAATCTTAAATATAAGAAAGATTATTTCCTAAAAAAAGATATTATTTCTCATAGCATAGATCAATGCCCTCTTAAGTTTTAAAACTCAAATCAATAGCCTCCTCCACAAGTCCTCGAATAATATTTAATAAGGTTTTAGATGTCATATTTATCCATTGTGAAATTAAAGTCTATTCTCCTTTTTTTTTACTCTCTTAATTTATAAAAATTGAAACATGTCCTTTAAAGGAATTTGGCAATTAATTTTCAGAGTTGTAAGAAAGCCTTAAGCCTTCTGAATCAGTACCTTCATTTCAGAAATTTATTCTAAGAATATAATACTAAAAATGAGGAATGGAATTCATATTATTTCAGTAATACTGAAAAAACTTCAAAAGAGGAATATTATAATTCCATTAAAATAACTATTAAATCAGGAGTCAGCTAGCTACTGTGCATGAGCCAAATCTAACCTGCCTTTTGTTTCTGTAAATAAAGTTTTACACACGACAGCTGCAAAGTTGAGTAGCTGTGATTGAGACCATATAGCCCACAAAGCCTAAAATATTTACCAACTGATCCTTTACTGAAAAAGTTGTGGATCTCTGATTCAGGTGATATATCAGCACGAAAAATGCACAATACAAAACTGTTAGCCATATTGGGTTAATAATACAATTTACACACTTAAAAACTGGGGCGGGGGGGGAGGGCAAAATTAAGTTTATCCGTTAGAAGAAAAACCAACAACTCCACTGCATTTTTTATATTTCCATTACTGTTATAATGTCCTTGCAATAAACTAAGCAAGTAAGTGATAACTGGGAGTCCGCACAATGAAAAAGAATGACTTGAGTCAGACACACTCTCACTCAAACTTGGTTCTGTGACAACTGTGTATCTGGGTACCTGTACAAAGATGTTCATGACAGCTCTATTGCTTGTAATAGCAACAAGTTAGGGAAAAACTCAATGTCTAATAAGAGGAAAATGGATAAATGAAATGTTGTATGTGATATACTATATGTCAGTCAAAAAGGGTGAGCTGAAAGCTACAAAAATAAAGTTTACTAGAAGAGCAGAATTAAGTGAACAATACAATTATTTAAAACTTAAAACATACACAATACTAAATTCCTCATGGGCACAAAGTTACATAGCATGGACTGGAAGACCATACATTAAACAACTATGACGCTGTGAAGAGAGGCGAGGAATAATGATGAGGAAGCAGACGGTTGTGGGGTGGGGGTGAGGATAAAGAACTTGGCAGAAGCCAGTGATCATGGATTATCACTTAACTAAGGAGTATGATTGAGGGGGTGCCTGGCTTGGCTCAGCTGGTAGAACATGTGAGTCTTAATTTAAGAGTTGTGAGTTTGAGCCCCACAATTGGGCTAGAGCCTACTTTTTTTTAGTGTTTGTTTGTTTGTTTATTTTGAGAGAGTGCAAGCAGGGGACGGACAGACAGAGAGGGAGACAGAAAATCTGAAGCAGGCTCTGCACTGTCAACACAGAGCCTGAGGCAGGGCTCAAACTCAAGAATCGTGAAATCATGCCCTGAGCTGAAATCAAGAGTCAGACACTTAACTGAACCACCAAGGCGCCCCAGGGCCTACTTAATTAGGAAAAAATTAAGGAAGTAGTATGATTGATCATTATCAATCCAATTCTGCCCACCTGAGTTCAGAAAGAAAAACAAAACAGCCACTGAATGGTGAGAAGCTCTTAAAAACATTGTCATTAAATTCTCCCCGAAGTTACCCTCTTTTGTAATGTAATTAACACTTTAACCCAAAATGTCAAAACATGGACTAAAAGGGAGTTATTGTTACTGGTTTTTTTCTTTCTCACTTTGTTACATGGTTAAGAATACTTTTGTGATTGGGACTCCTGGGTGGCTCAGTTGGTTGGGCGTTTGACTTCAGCTTAGGTCATGATCTCACAGTTCCTGGGTTCAGGCCCCGTGCTGGGCTCTTTGCTGACAGCTAGCTCAGAGCCTGGAGCCTGTTTAGGATTCTGTGTCTCCCTCTCTCTCTGCCCCTCCCCTGCTCGTGCTGTCTCTCTCTCTCTCAGAAATAAATAGAACATTAAAATAATTTTTTAAAATACCTTGTGATTAAAACCAAAAATATTTTTTAAGTTTCTTCAAATTTTCAAAACAAATGGTTTCATGGCATAGCCCAAAGCAAAAATTTTCCAGGTCAGTTTAAAAAATAAATCTTTCAGGGGCTTCTGACTCTTGATTTTGGCTCAGGTCATCATTTCACAGTTCTTGAGTCTGAGCCAGGCATGGGGCTCCACACTGACAGTGCAGAGTCCGCTTGGGATCTCTCTCTCTCTCTCTCTCTCTCTCTGTCCCTTCCCCTCCCTCTCTCAAAATAAATAAACATTTTTAAAAAGTCTTTCAAAAACAAATCATCCAAATGATTGTCTTCCATCCCTCAGAAAAATTTATTTACATTTTTCAGGAAATAGACAAAATGAACATAACTAAGTTCCATTTATATTAGTGCTATTATTCTAGTATCTAACAGCTAAAATGTATCTAAGCTTAAGAAGTTTTATTATTCTTATTTACCAATGAGAAAAATGAAGCAGAGCAAGAACTTGCCCAGAGTCACACAATTAGTAAGTGGCACAGCCAGGATTCTAAAGCAGGCTTAGTTTAAGGATCATGTTATTAATCACTGTTCTATTCTGCTTCAAAGTATAGTCTTTCCAAAGGAACTAAGATCTGTTTGTTTGTTTTTTTAACCTTTAAGATACATTGCTGTGATTATCTATGATTTATATGATGGTAAACTGTGGGCAAGATAACAAGATTTTCTTCTCATCATTGGGATTTTTATTTTTTAAGCATTTAAAAAAATTTTTTTTAATTTATATTTGAGAGAGACAGAGTGTGAGCTGGGGAGAGAAAGAGAGACACAGAATGCGAAGCAGGCTCCAGGCTCCTAGTCATCAGCACAGGCCCTGAAGTGAGGCTCAAACTCAGGATCCATTAGATTATCTGAGCCAAAGTCGGAAGCTTAACCGACTGAGCCACCCAGGCGGCCCTGTGATTTTTAAAGCAAAATGGAACCTGTTTAGCAATATGGTTTTAGGAGCAGTTCTCTGCAGGAGAGGGTGGTCTGTACAGTTAAAATTAGATACATATGCCAGTGATTGCCATGCATTTTGCTGGATTTATCTGCCATGTAGCAGTTTTCCTCTAACAAAGTATATTGGAACAAATCTCACTGGCATCACATTTTAAATAAACTAGTAGCCTTAGGTAAATTAAAAAATGTTAATCTAAGTAACAAGAATCCAGAACTTTGTATTAACTTGTGACTCCCTAGAATCCAATATGAGCTTGTGACCAAACCAAACCCCCTTTCCAAAGCGAATAGTGAATGGAATTTCTGGCAAGGAGAGTCACAATTCTGGAAGACACTAAACCTGAAATGTTTCCAGCAAGCCTCCTCTTTGTGTATTTGGCATTTCAAATCAAATCTTGTGATTCCTGATAACCTTGAGGGAGACTTACGTAAAGTTCCTCAAGATGGTACATGGCAAAATAATGCAAATTAGAGCTAATACCCTTCCTGTACCCTCAAAGTTCCCCACAGTCTTGAAAGGAAAAGATTTTACCCCTACATTAGAACTAAGGCCTAGCAAATTTAAACGGCTTGACCAATTATAAGCTATTAGTTTGTTTCAAGTACGCTTCTTGTGATTTCAAGCTTTATCAAATTTGTGAATAAAAAAACCTGAGATGGACATTTGAAAATAAGGATTCAGAAGCTTCTAGGTAAATGGAAAAGAAGCCAACATTCATATAGATTATATACTAAACACTTTCTAAGCACTTTTTCATTAATCAATTCATTTAATGCTGGTAACTACTTTGACGTCAGAGATGAAGAAACTGAAGCACAGAGAGGTTAACTGACATTTTCAACACCACAGGGCTTGAAAGCTTTAGAAAGAGTCAGGATTTGGATCCAGGCGGTCTGGCCAGACAGCAGCCTGACTGATTATGCTGTACTGAAACAACCAGAGGAAGAGTAATAAGCTAAAAATCCAATGGGGAGGTACGCTCTGAAACAGCCAAATAATAACACAATTAATAGCACGGGCATAGAATGAGGGAAGGTGCACAGAGGACCCCCACTTAAAAGGTTCTTTGAAAAAAAGACATGGAGCTTACCAAGTGGCAAAAGCATGACTCAGAAACCAAAAGACTAAAATGCTCTTAAATCATACGGGGATAGCAATATACAGTCTAAGACAACATGCATTATATGCTGCTTATTAAACTACTTCTTGAATGAAGCATTCAGTTTTGGGTGCTATGGGGAAGAGTCTAGAACCTAAGTCATGATCAATGGTTTACAGAACAAGACATTCACAAGCTAGTAAAAAAAATGGCTAAGAGAAAGGGGGGATTCAAATCCTCAAAAGACTGTGATATGAAAAAAAAAAACATTTAGAACTGTTTTCGGTAGTTCTGGAGATAGGACTTGCATCAACAGATGTATAATGTATAAGGAAGCTGTTCTGAAATGAACATAAGAACTGCCCAAATGGAATGGGCTACTTTCTAAGATTATGAGCCACAAGTCACTAGATAATGTTGGAGTAAAAACTGCATGTCCAATTGCTGGGATGCTACAAAAGGAATTCATGCATTAGGAGGATAGGATTTTCCCAACTTTAACATTTTATGAACTAGGTCTAAATTCCAACATCAGTCTGTAAGCCAAATGACTGGAACTTCTCTGAAATCCCTGAATAGACATATAGCTATTTTTCATAGCTAACAGTTTCCTGCCTTATCTCCTTACCAAATGGGGAATTCTTCGCATCTTGCTCATCTTTATACCCCAGTGCCCCAAGTAGGATCTGACAAACATTAGACGTTCCAAGAGTGTTTATCCGATGAGGGAGTCTGGAGTTCGGAGACTTAAGACTGAACTGAGTTCTGCTCTTTGCTCGCTAGCTATGTGAGCTGAAAAATCAATGCTTTTCCAGACAGCTTCCCACAATCGTCCCCCACGAACCGCCACTCCACTCCCCTACACACCAGAATTAACTATCCCCTTATCTGTATTTACGTGGTTCATGGAGTCCTCAACAGTTTTAAGGACTCACCTTCCTAGGTAGTCACAGTTTGCGAGAGGTGGCAGTGCATAAACCATGTGAGATTTTTCAGGCATAATATCCGACAGACAGGGTTATTGTAAGGATTTAAATACTCCAGTGATTTAAACTTAATTTACAGAAAAATTACCCAGTGATCCCATCCATCAAGCAATTTTTCTGATAAACATTTATGTCCAAGTTAATGAGATTCAATTTACATTGGGAAATAAAAATATACATTTAATAACGCGGCAAAGATTCTCTTCACCACATACTGGGAAAGGGTAAAAATTAAAGGGTAGATCACTTAAAAACCCTTCTGCGGCTCAATGAAAACCAGTATTTGTCAAAGCTGACCGGGGGTCCTTGGACCCTCAACCATTTGTCTAGCTCTTACAGAGCCAGCAACAGAAATAATGCTCCTTCAAAGACATCAGGAAAACACACAAGAATATGGCAATTTTTAAACTATCATTTTGCTACTGTGACATTACACTGTTTCTATAATTATATGTATAAAATGGTCTAAAGAAGGTAACCCGTTGGGTACACGAAAATCTCGGCCCCAAGTAAACACCCCTTTTCCAGGAACTCGAGGTTCCGTTCACCACCTCCTTCGAACCACTATCTTCCCCGCCCTCAACACCCCCTCTCCCGTAGAAGAAGATAACTGACAGCCCCTCAGGCCCCGGGGTTCAGGGTCAAGGCCGCGCGGATCAGGGCGGCGGTGACTCGACTCCGGCTCCCGGTTACAACCACTTCTTAACTCCGGGCCGACCCCGGCCCCGACTCCATCCCCGAAAGCGACCGGAGGGCAGGCCGAGCGGTTCCCACAGGGACCAGGTGGGGCTGCGGGCGGCCCCACAGACCAGCCGACCGCGGGCTCGGACGTCTTTGTTGTGGTTACACCCGCCACCTGAGGGGGCGGGCCGGGCCGGAGGGCTGGCGGAGCCGAGGGCTGGGGGTCCCGGCCGGACGGCCTTCCTAACCTCCCGCGCCGGCTTCCTCATACCGACCCTGCGTGCTCGCCGCAGCCGGGGCTCCGGAGAGGGGAAACGGATCCCGAACGGAGGGGAGGGTGGCGGGCGCGGAGCGGGCGGGGCAGCAAGGGTTGCCCGCGCGCCGCTTACCTGGGCTCCTGGGCCGCCGCTGCCACCTCGCGCGCCTCCCGCGGCGTCCCAGGCTCGTGCGCAGGCGCCAGCGCGCGCGCGCGCAGTGCCGGCTCGCGGCTCCCAGCAGCGTGGCCGGAGCTTCCGGAGGCGGAGAGAGTCGAACGGGAAAGGAGGGCGCGGAGCGAACGCTGCGAGTAACGCGGGAACTGGGCCGCGGCGCGGCGGGCGGCGCAGCGGCCTCCTCGAGGCTCCTCGCGGCGGGCGTCACAGAGCGCGGCGGGCTCGCCGGCGGCCTAGAGAGGCTCGACGCGTCGCGCCCTCCTCTGGGTGGCCGGGACTGGGAGGCCGGGCCCGCCACTCTGCAGTGGGAAGGGACACGTGAAGAAACTAATCTTTTAGGTCCTGAGTTGCCCGGTGCAACGTCCAGGTATTACCGCTGTGGCCCCTGCTGTGAACAGCAATGTCGGTGGACCTAGTTGCTAGGGTGGCTACTTTAACTGTGAAAGTGGCTTTAATGGTCTTGCAATTCCTCACAAAAACAACAGGGTAAACATGGGGGCAGCCGTGACTTTGTGATTGTTTATATCCGCAAAGTTCAGATCAAAGAACTAGTTAGTTGTGTGATTCTAGAGCACATTAGAGAGTCTTCTGACTACTGGTACATGAGGTGGGTAATTAAGAGAAAAATGTCTATGGAATATGTTGAATTTCATGGTTTTTTGTTTTTTATTTTTTATTTATTTCTGAGAGGGAGGACAACGTGAGCAGGGCAGGGTTCAGACAGAGAGGGAGACACAGAATCTGAAACAGGCTCCAGGCTCTGAGCTGTCAGCACAGAGCCCGATGCGGGGCTCGAACCCACAGACCGTGAGATCATGACCTGAGCTGAAGTTGGATGCTTAACCGACTGAGCCACCCAGGCGCCCCATGATTTTTCGTGTTTGAACTCACAGGCCTGTAGTAGGTGTGGTAGAGTAATGGTGCTCCAAGTAGGTCCACCTCCTAATACCCAGAACCCGTGAATATGCTGTTTAACGTGGAAAAAGGGACTTGGGCTATGTGACTAAGGATCTTGAGATGGGAAAATTAACTTGGATTATCCAGGTGGGTTCAGTGTAATCAGATGGATTCTTAAAAATGAGAGTCAAGAAGTTTGCAAGTAGTTGGTAGGAGTGGCGGCCATAGAAGCAAGAGGTTATAATGACAGTACTGTGACTATAATTAACACTACTGTGTTGTATATTTGAAAGTTAAGACAGAGCTTAAAAGTTCCCAGTGCACCTGGGTGGCTCAGTCGGTTGGGCACCTCGGGTCATGATCTAGCGGTTGGGTTTGAGCCCCCGCATTGGGTTCTGTGCTGGCAGCTCAGAGCCTGGATCCTGTTTCAGATTCTGTGTCTCCCTCTCTCTCTGCCTCTCCCTCTGCCCGTGCTCTGTCTCTCTCTGTCTCAAAAATCAATGAACATTAAAAAATAGTTTCCATCACAAGAGAAAAAAAACTGTAACTGTGAGGAGATGGTTGTTAACTGGACTTATTGTGGTATTCGTGTCATGACATATACTGTTGTCATCCTAAACATATGCTGTTATATGTCAGTTACATGTCAGTAAAACTGTCAATTTAGGGGCTCCTGGGTGGCTCAGTTGGATAAGTGTGGGACTTGAGCTCAGGTCATGATCTCACGGTTGGGTTCGAGCCCCACATTGGGATCTGTACTGACAGCTCAGAACCTGGAGCCTGCCTCAGATTCTGTTTCTCCCTCTCTGTCCCTCCCCCATTTTTTCTCTCTCTCTCTCTCAAAAAATAAACATTAAAAAAAATTTGTTTTAAACTGTCATTTAAAAATTTTTAATAAAAAAAGGCAGCAGGAGATCAGAGTGACGTAAGCGGCCTTGAGTCAAGGAAAGCAGGTGTCTCTGGAAACTGACAAAGGGAAGAAAAGGTATTCTCCCCTGAAGTTTCTAGAAGGAATGCAGCCCTGTTAATACCTTGATTTTAGACTTCTGAACTCCAGAACAGAAAGAGAATTTGTGTTGTTTTAAAGCACTCAGTGTGTAGTAATTTATTATAGGAGCACCAAAAACCTAATTTAATGGATACTCAATACATTTTTTACAAGTAAGTGCAAAGAAAGCTAGGATCTAAGGGTTATCCATATCCTAGGGAGTGTCGCTAAGGAATTGGCTCTATTTTTGTTCTTCACAATGCATTTTGTACTTTTCAGTTGTAGCTACCAACAAGTGCACAGAATCAGTTTGCTCTTTTTGTAAGCTAAAAGACAGGATTTCACTTAATTCTGTTTGATAAAACTATGCTGGCACCATTTCCCAGGGATGATTGTCTACTCTGTGGTCAAGAATTTCTCCCAAGAATATATGGCCAATAAGCACAGGAAAAGATGCTCAACATCACTAATCATTCAGGAAATGCAAACAAATCATGAGATAGCACTTCACACACATTAGGCTGGTTGTTATAAAAATAAGACAGAAAATAACAAGGATTGGCAAAGGTGTGGAGAGACTGGAGCCCTGTGTTTTGCTCATGGGAATATGAGACGGTATAACTGCTGTGGAAAACCATGGCAGTTCCTCAGTAAATTGAACACAGATTCCACGTGAGCCAGCAATTTTACTTCTGGGAATGTACCCAAAAGAACTGAAAGCAGAGTCTCAAATGGTATTTGTATACTCTGTTCATAGCAGTGTAATTCACCAAAGCCAAAAGACATAAACAACCCAAATGTCCACCAAAGATGGATAAACAAAACGTAAATCCATACGGGAATCTTACTCAGCCTTAAACAAGAATGAAGTTATAATACATGCTACAATATGGATGGATCTTGAAAACATTATGCTAAGTGAAATAAGCCAGATGCAAAAGGACAACTATTCTATGAATCCACTTACATGAGGTACCTAAAATAGGCAAGTCACAGTAACAGGAATTGGAATAGAAGTGGGCACCTGGCTGGCTCAGTCGGTGGAGTGTGCAACTCTTGATTTCAAGGTTGTGGGTTTGAGCCCCACATTGAGTGTGGAGATTGCTTAAAAATAAAATCTTAAAAAAAAAGTAGGTTACCAGGGACTGGGCAGGGGATGGGGAGAGAGGGGGAGGAGAGATTCTTGTTTAATGGGTACAGAGTTTCAGTATAGGATGATGAAACTCATCTGAGGATGGATGCTGGTGATAGTTGTACAACACTGTGAATGTACCTAGTGCCACTGAATTGTATACTTAAAAATGGTTGAAATATTAAATTTTGTGTATGTTTTATGATGAAAAATAAACAGAAAATCATATTATATCTTTAATTTTGGCTTTTTTCCTGGGCTATTAATTTGTAAAATTTTGCCTTCTCTCTGGTTTTCTTTCCCTGCAAAGAGCACATCCTGAGTAGTCTATACAAACAAATGAATCAATGAATGTATGAAGTAGATTGTGAACAAACTTCTTCAGGCCAGAGATTTTGCTTTGTGCCTCTTCATACTTCTGGTCACAGAGGGTCATCACCTCAGAGGTGTAAAAAGGCTCTTTCCCAAATTCATTGAATCTGAACTCTTTTATCAGAAAAGATGTAAATAATATCCCTTGGCCCTCAAAAAAAAATTTTTTTTTACTTCTTATATGCCTCTTGAAATAGAATATAGGCTTGACTATTTCTGTAGAGAGCTATTAAAAGACCTTTGCATAATAGCTGGTGTTTTTTTCATCTATGCTAAACTTTGAGCATATGGAAAACTTGTTTTTAATTTATGAATTAAGTTTTGAAGGATGAAGTCTTTACTGGGTTGAAGTTTATAAACCAAATTGTAATTAAATGTTAAGTTTCATATTTTTTAAGTATCTAAAAGGGGGTAGTTCAAAATATTTAAATGCTGGAATAGTGGAAATTAAGGACGCAAAATGACTTAGATTCACATAGGAATTTCCTGAACTCCCACAAAGCAGAATTAGTACCTCTCTTCTTGCCACCATAGAACTTTGTAATAACTTAGTAATATACATTACATTGCTTTCTGCTTCCTCCCCCTGCACCCCAATAGAATGTGAGCTCTTCAAGGACAGAGACCATATTTTATATTTTAAAATTTATTTTTTAAAGTTTATTTATTTTGAAAGGGAGCATGAGCTTGAGCTGGGAAGGGGCAGAGAGAAGGAGAGAGAAAGAATCCCAAGTAGGCTCCGAGTTGTTGGCATGGAGCCCAATGTGGGACTGGAACCCACGAACCATGAGATCATGACCTGAGCCACAATCCGAAGTCAGACTAACAAACTGAGCCACCCTGCTTCTATACTGTTTTATAAACAAAGCACTTTCCTTATATTTTTGGACTGAAAGAGTGAAGTCATATACTACCTTCCAGAAATTCCCAATCTATTTAAAAGCCAGATGAATGCTATTATTATTGCATTGGTTTTGTAAGGATATTATTTATATAATATAGAAAGCGATTTTGTCCTTTGACATTACTTTTAACTATTGTATTTGAAAGATAGCATAATGGAGCAGAATCCTATAATTTAGTTCCACCACCTACTAGCTGTAATTTTGAGCAAGTCATTTAACTTCTCTGAGGCTCAGTTTCCTCCTCTGGAAAATGGGGTTATAATGCTTACTGTGTCTCCTTTAGAGAGTTATAGGGGGAACATATGTTTTAGAAGGATTTCCAAAAGTTGAAGTTTCCATTAAAATACGATGTTATTTTTTATTACTTGTTTTGGTCTACTCAGTTATCCGGAAGAATGTCAGATTTATTCATTCAAAAATTTATTGAGGGCCTACAATGTGCAGCACCTGTTCAGGACTCATTAAAACTCTAATACTAATCTTGGGGACTTCTGAGTGGCCTAGTTGGTTGAGTGTTCAGCTCTTGATTTCAGCTCCAGTCATAATTTCAAGGTTGTGAGATTGAGCCCCATGTCAGGCTCAGTGCTGACAGAGCAGTTTCTCTCCCTCTCTCTGCTTCTCCCCCATGCTCTATCTCCCAAAATAAATAAACATTAAAAAAACCTCTAATCCTAATTTTTATTTTTCATAAGTATGTTCTCTTTTCCAGAGCAAATAAACAACAAATGAGAGCCACTGGCTTCTTTTTCACAGTGTATTTAAGCTTTATATAATATTAAATACATAGTGTTAATCTGAAAATATTCAAAATTCTTTCCCAATGTATACAATTTGTTTAACCAATATTGTGCTCTGCCTACTTTATATTTTACTCTGCTCATAATATATAACCCTAACCCTAACCCTAACTTATAGATCAGTTCAGAAAGCTTTTTTGGCTCACATGCATTTTGGAGAAATTAGATAAAGAGTAAACACAATTTACATCCTTTCTTTCTAATCTGCTGCCCAATAATAATGGCTATCAAAATCTAAGTGAGTGCAGCTGCACCTGGGTGGTTCAGTCGGTTATAGTCACAGTTATGATTTCACTGCTCATGATCTTATGGATCATGATCTAAAGGCTCATGGGTTCGAGCCCTATGTCGGGCTCTGTGCTGACACCTCAGAGCCTGGAGCCTGCTTCGAATTCTGTCTCCCTCTCTCTCCGCCCCTCTATCTCTTTCTCTCTGAAAAATAAATAAACATTAAAAACATTGTTTAAAATCTGAGTGGTTTTTTTTGCTTTATTTTCATAACTTGGAAATATGAGAGTGAAATAAAGCTAAATGATAAAGCTTTATTACCAAACTCTTGACTGGAAAACAGACTTAAATACTGTCTCTATCCTTACCTATGTCCTTTTCTTTATCTTACAGATAAATGGAATTAGATTATGAAGAACTATTAATTCCAGGGACAAGAAATGTGAGCTTTAACATTTTTGCAGTGATAAGTCACTGGAAACCACTGATTTGGGTGAGCAGCCAGATGATCCATGAGAAACTGATTAGTGTACTCTATAGAGCAAATTGAGGTAGGTTGCTAAAGTAAATCAGCTAATGAATTACAGCTCCCTATATTTAAACCCATGTTTAGACCCTCCCTGTTTAATTACTGTTTGGGCCAGATGTTTGCTTTGGCCAATGAGACATTAGCAAATGTAATGCAAGGAAAAGCTTAAAAAGAACTTGCACAGGGCATCCCTGAAAGTGTCATGTGAAGAAGGCCAAGCTGACCCTTTGGAGGATAAGAACACAGGAAGCAGAGACAAGCCATCTCACCAGACTCCACAGACCAAATAGCCCAGCCTGTGCACCAGGAGACCATAGTTTCATTAGTTACCCAAGGCGAGAGCAGAATTGCCCAATTGCCCCCAATTCAAATCGCTGACCCACAAAATCATAAGCAAATAAAATGGTTATTTGATGGTAGTTTGTTATGCAACAATAGATAATCGACACACCACCATATTTCCAGTATGTCTTCTTTTGGATAATAACCTCTTGGAGTACTTTGTTTTACAAGAATAAACAACTATCTGGAATGTAAATAAACACTTGAGACAATAAATAAATGTTTGGTAGATCTAAAAATCAAATTGCACAGCTCATTGTATGTAAATTATTCTTCATAAAACAATAAATGCTTATGAAAAAGAAAATTAAAAATAGTAAAATCCAAAAAAAGAATATCCGCCAAATATTCTAGTTTGTATGAATGTATTTTTTTCTTTGTTGAAATCATGACAGACGATTCCTTATTGAAAAACAGTATAGTCACAGTAATTTGAAAATATTATTTTAATGCTTATTTTTCTTAACTATGCTCCCTGCGAAGCAGGATATGAGTCATTTTATTGGAGAACAATAATGCTGTTAAACTGTTGAAATTCTTTTTTTTAAATTTTTTTTAATGTTTTATTTATTTCTAGGAGAGAGAGAGAGCGTGAGCAGGGGAGGGTCAGAGAGAGAGGGAGTCACAGACTGAAACAGGCTCCAGGCTCTGACTGGCCGTCAGCACAGAGCCTGATGGAGGCCTCTAACCCATGAACCGCGAGATCATGACCTAAGCGAAAGTCGGACGCTTAACCGACTAAGCCACCCAGGCGCCCCATAAACTGTTGAAATTCTTCAGGACTCCTACACGAAAAAGTTCTGACACTTTTTTTTTTGTTGCTTCTGTCCTTTCTCACTGCTTCTCTGTTTACCTCTCCTTCCCTTTCTTCTCTCTATTCTGGATTCGCCTTCTTTACTGTATCACCCCTCCTTTTAGTTCATTAATCTCTTTAGAATTCCTTCATTTCCTTTCCAATTCTTTTTACTTATTAAAGATATAGCTGCTGCTTTATTGGCCCTAGTAGTAATTTACTAGTATTTATCTAGCATATCACCAGTTTTTTCAGCAAACATTATCTGTATATTAACGATGGGACCATGATAGGGGAATAGGAAACTCTGTTCTCTAAAACTGATTTGGACCACTTTCACTTGCGTGGGTAATAACATTTGTACTGAATCTCTGGTAACAAAAATATAGGGACTTCGAGCCAAAGTGATTATGGCAGCTGTGTACACTCTGGCGCTCGGCCGACTTCTCTGGGCCTTTCCATAACTAGCAATTGCAGGCTTCGTTACTCTTCCACCTTCGTCGATCCCTTCCCTGAGGCGGCTGGGTGGAAAGAGGAAGGTCGCTGAGAGAAACTGTGTTAAAAGTGAGGGTTAGGAATGGTTGCCCATTGATTCTAAACAGCAGGTGAAAACAAGGCAGACATTTGCGGAGCCCTAAACATGGTCAGTGAAGAGCGGAGAGTGAGGATTAAGGGATCACCTGAGCCGGAGAATTACGAGTGCTTCTGACACCTGCAGCAAAATTTTCCATCCACAGACGGTACCCTGGGGGAGGGGAGGGGAGGAGGCGCGCAGGGACCCAGCAGTTTTCCCGGCGATTGGCCGCGCCCCCTCCCTTTGGGGGGCAGCCGCGGTCTGACCCCGCCCCCCGCGCCGCGGGTGGGCGGCAGGGGCCGGGCGCGGCCGGGCACCTCCCACCTGTCACTCAGCGGGCCGCGGTCGCTCTCCGCCCCCCGCCAGACAAGCACCTCCGGGCCGCCCCCGCCCCGACTCCGCCTCGGGCTTCGCCAGCTGAAGTCACAACGCGGTCCGGCCACCTGGGCGCGCCCGGGCGGACGGCTGCGGGGCCGGCGCCGGCTGGCGGCGCTGAGGGGTCGCTGCGAGGAGCTCGGCGGCGTCTGTTGGGCCCGTTCCCTCGGTGGGCCGCCGGCGAGGGCATGAGCGCGGACTGCCGGTGCCTCAGGAGCGGCGGCGGCGGGAGCGGCGAGGGGAGGGGGCGCCGCGCTGAGGCCACCGTCCAGGGCAGCGCCGGGGGACAGCAGGGCAGGAGATGTGCCTGTCCTTAGCGGCACAGGAAGCAGCATGCACCCCGATGCCACCGACAGCAGCGGCGCCGGCCTCAGCCTCGCGCCGGCCGCGGCCACCGGCGGCCGCCCAGCCCTGGGCGCCCAGGGCGCCCCGGGCGAGCGGCGGCCGGACGCCCGGGAAGACGCGGCGGCGCCGGGGAGCCCTGGAGGCTGGAACTGGCGAGTGCCCGTGGCCGTGGCCGCACTCGCCTCCGTGTGCCTCTCCTGCCTGGGGCCCGGTTGCTGGCAGGCGGCCGGAGGCGCGGGGCCGTGCACCGTCCTGCTCCGGCTCAGCCTGTGCCTGGGCTGCGCGGCGGCCGCCTTCCTCCTGGGGACTCTCTTCTCCCTCGTCTGCCGGAGCCGGCGAGCCCGGCTGCCCGACTTCGTCGCCGCCTGGAGACGGCTGGCCGCGGCCGCCCACCGCGGGCCGGGAGTAAGTACTGGTCTCCCCGCTGCCTCGCGCGCTCGGGGCCTCGGCCGGGCCCTCCCCGCTTCCGGCGCCCGCCGCCCCTTCTCGGAGCCCGGGTGGCAGCGGCGTGGCCGGCCCCCTCCGCCCGGGCTCCAGGAGAGAGACGGCGCCGGGGATGGTCTGCCCGGCGGGTAGCTGCGAGCGTTCCCTTGGCCCGCGTGGGGGGGGGGGGCTCCGGGCGCCTCCGGGCGCCTCCGGGCTTGCGGGATGCTCGCCGAGGTGCACGCTGTTCGGCTGTGTGGTTGCTCCACAGCCGTGCTCAGGCACCACACCTTGATAGCCGGAGAATCCAAATCTCGGATGTTGCTCTGCGGTTGGCGAGGGGAGCACCCACGGTACGCACGCGCTGCGCCCTGTGCGGGTCATGGTATTTGCCGCTTCTAGCCGTTTTCTGGGAGAGGTAACTTTATGACCTTTCGCAGATGCGGAAACTTGCTCCGAGAGGCAGCTTGGCTTAGCCGGGACCTCTCTCACCCCAGGCCGCGTACACTTCTTACCGCGGCATCCAGTCTTCCACCATGTTGATAAGTAACGCAGCCCCAGCTAGTTTCTGTGATTTTGAAAGGGGACGTCACCTACCACTTCAGTTTGCAACAAAAGCAAAGGTATCCTCAGGGAGGGGTGGGATAGCAGGGCCGTGGTTAGGAAATCTAGGAAATGAGTGTTTTAAATAAGCTCTCAGTGCCAAACCGCTACTTGCTCAGCCTCCCAGCCTTCCTCTCATACGTAACCCTTTAAATGAAACTTGATTCTGTGGTAGCTTGTTTTGTTCGGGGCACATTATGCCGAGTCTGAGATTTGTTTCTGCCAATAATGCATTTAACACGGGTTTACTACGGGAATTATAACATATTTCATAAGCCATAGGTTACAGGATAATGTCTCTCAGTAATCCGGTGAGGAAATAACATTCTCTGCAAACCCATGATAGGTGAATTATACTTTTGATTCAGGCAGTGGAGTCCAGATTTATTTGAGGTGTGTCTCCCTAGGAGATGGTTCTTGGTAGAGTAAGCCTTTCAACCAAAAGTTGGGTAATAGCTGTTGGGACATGTAGCTAGTGGACGGTGCCTTGGCATTGGACATAGGCAAGGCTGGCTGCTCTGTAGGTTAGTACTTTGGGGACAGGTACACAGCCTGCACCAGTGCCCATGAGAAATCGCTCACCAGGGCAGGAGCAGATGTCCCTTCCCTTCCAAGACTGCTGTATGGTTTAACACCCCTGCTGACCAAGAGTTTGCCTGACCTCAGCGGGAGCAAGTGTGTCAAGATCTTCAGAGAGCTGTGTAGATCAGCAAAGAGGAGCCTTGCCCAGACTGAACACTCTGGGTAGGTCCACACAAACTGCCGGTATTTAAAGCCCATTACATCATACTTACTCCTCCAAATATTCATATGGAAAAGCACTCAGTAGCACAACAGGTCAGCAGATACCATCTTGACATGGTTCCTCAAATTAGATCAAAACAGCTTCACTTAATTCAAGACCATATGGACTTGAAATCACAACAGATCAATACACAACATAATTTGGCACTTGCTGCTTGACTGATAGTGTCATGAAACAGAAATTGCCCGAGCATGTTGGGGTAAGGGAAATGGCAGTGGTTCAACTTCATAAAGGTATTTGTTAGAGGAATCATTGCCCCCTGGGTTTTATATTTGCTTACGATATGATCTGCTTACTCTTTTGTAAAAATCATCCCACTGTTCACCAAAATTACCCTATCCTGAGTCTGTCGGTTCGGAATGTAGCCCTGAGATAATGGCTGGAGGATTGTAGGTAAGGAAGTCAGGCATCCTCACTCTGTAAAAATTTTTTTTAATGTTTTGTTTGTTTCTGAGGGAGAAAGAAGAGACAGCATGAGCAGGGGAGGGTCAGAGAGAGAGAGGGAGATGCAGAATCCAAAACACTCCAGGCTCTGAGCTAGCTGTCAGTACAGAGCCTGACGTGGGGCTCGAACCCATGAACTGTGAGATCATGACCTGAGCTGAAGTTGAACCTTCAACCAACTGAGCCACTCAGGCACCCCTAGGCATCCTCACTCTGTAAATCCATCAGGAATTCAGTATATGAAGGAATAGGAACTTCTGTTTCTCTGGTATTCTAAAAAAATTAGTAATATTTCCTTTAAAAACCTTCATTTAACTATCCATTTTTTTGGTATCTAATTTAGCAAGAGTTGGTAAGCAGATACATGTTTTCTTGTGATTTTTCTCTACAATGATAGAAAAATAAGGACCCAAAGATTTTACTAGTTGGCTTATTGTTTTATAAATGATGTTCCAGTTCTTTTGAGTATTGTAAGAAATTATGATTACGTGTGTGTTTATCGAGTTTGTTTTTTTAATGTTTTACTTATGTTTGAGAAAGCATGAGCATGGGAGGGGCATAGAGAGAGAAGGGAACAGAGGATTTGAAGCTGGCTCTGTGCTGACAGCAGTGAGCTTAATTCCCGGGGCTGCAACTCACAAACCCTGAGATCATGACCTGAGTTGAAGTTGGAAGCTCAACCAACCGAGCCACCCAGGCCACCCGACTGTGTGTTTTGTATGAGCCAGGTATTATTCTGAAAGCTGGGATTGAATCAATGAGACACATAAAAGCCCTACTCTCTGGAGATTATAGTCTTATGGGAGATCAGATAACAAAAGAGACATTTTTTGTTAGTGATAAATGCTTTTGAAACAAAAAATAAGAGTTAAGTGATTAAGAGTGCCTAGTAAGTGGGAGCAGGAAGTTGAGATGGTAAGGTCAGGGTCAAAACCCTGTAGTACTGCGTTCGGCCTCTGAAGGCCTAGAAGCTGCATGTTGTGGGTTAGATGTCATCCTGTTTCCTGGAAAATACGTTTCCCAAACCTCCCAACTCATTCATATTTCTGGATAGATAAAACTTGGATTAGCATCCAGAAAGATGGTTTAGTAGAGGAATTAGTAGATGGTATTTTATTTTTTTAATGTTTATTTTTGAGAGAGACCGAGCTTGAGGTGGGGAGAGATGAGGAGAGAGGGAGAGAGTCTGAAGCAGGTTCCAGGCTCTGAGCTGTCAGCACAGAGCTCAGCGTGAGGCTCGAACTCATGAACTGTGCAATCATGACCTGAACCGAAGTGGGACGCTTAACTGAACCACCCAGGTGCCCTGAGAGAATAGTATTTTATTTTATTTTTTTATTTTTATTTTTTTAAGTTTTTTAATGTTTTATTTATTTCTAGGAGAGAGAGAGAGAGAGAGACAGCGTGAGCAGGGGAGGGTCAGAGAGAGAGGGAGTCACAGACTGAAACAGGCTCCAGGCTCTGAGCTGGCAGTCAGCACAGAGCCCGACGCGGGGCTCGAACCCACGAACCGCGAGATCATGACCTAAGCGAAAGTCGGATGCTTAACCGACTAAGCCACCCAGGCGCCCCGAGAAAATAGTATTTTAAAGGTGACAGAGAACAAAGCAGCATATGTAATCCTGAAGATTGCAGGTACTAGAAGTGAAGTATAATTTAAGGAAAGTAGATTATTGGTCATTTTTTTTGAACTTGGATTCTTCTAATAGTCTTTCATGAGAAAGTAAGTACATTAGAAACTTTACTTTCTAAGCTCTGTATTGTAATTGAAATGCAGATTTTCACATAAAATTTTACATACTTTTTAACAGTACTGGTGCTATTTACTCAAGTCTTCAGTTGTGTTGTGTTTCTAATTCGTGTTTAAGTTTTCTTTCTTTCTTTTTTTTTAATGCTCACTTCTTTATGAATGGAAGCATAAGCATGTGGTGTAGTATAAAATATCTGTCAGTTCTGTCTGGGTAGCAGTTGGACCACACAGGTCATCTAACATATGTGGAGGGGGAGGCTGTTTAGTAGGGAACCAAATGGTGCCTCTTTAAGATACAGTGACTACATTACTACAGAGATTTTGATTCAGCATGAAGGGAAGAATCCTCATTTGTTCTCACACATTTTAGATTCTTCTAAAATGCTATCCTTCTAGGTGACCTTCCGTCCTTCTTTCCTCTTTGTTTTCTTCTTGGTCTCCTATAGAGGAAAAAAAATGGATACATTATTAAAAGTAGGCAGCTAAAAAAGCTGAAACTAAAAATGAAAAGGGGTTTTTGTGTCTGGGAGTGTTTAAAATGGCTTCTGCATGCCTAACAGTGTAGTTACTGGCTGTAAACTCCATGTGATTAGGGCCCATGATTGACACCTTTTGCTATACCAGTACCTAGCAAGGAATGTTGGCAGATGATGATAAAATTGTTCTCACTACTTCATGCTTTCCCCCTCCAGTAGTAGTTAATCCAGTAGTAGTACCTATTGGGCATCTCCTATGTGCAAGAATTTGGATTTTATTTGGGTAGGAGTTACTAATTAAAGTAGTAACAATTTTCAACTGTGGTAGAAATGATATCCAGTGGTATATTCAGGTAGTGAGGAAGCTTTTCTGTAAGGTCAGGAAAGTCTTGACAGTTGCTATCTGGACCCCACTTTAGAAAAACGTGGACTTTGTTACAGCCAGTACACTGGAGCTGTGGTGCTCTGGGGTTAGCCTGTCCCTAGGGTAACTAACACTTAGCCCAGCTTGGCTGAGCAGCTGTCATAGCATGGTGTTCCTGATCCAAGGTTGTGTTTGGTCTTGGCCAGGCCAGCTAACTTACCTGGACCAAGAGCCTCAGATTCACTGGCCGCAGTTAACTTGACCTTAGCACCTCCTCTAACCAAGGCAACAGAGAGAAATATGGCAAAAGTGAATCAGTAGTTTAGAATACTTATTTTCCTTACTGGACCAGCAATACAAAGCACGTCTTTATATAATGGAAAAGAGGAAAATTATTTCTTACATTTTGACAATAGGAAGATAAGAGAATAGCTTGTAACTGTCAGTTATTCATATATAGTATGGGTTTTTCTCTTTTGCACTGTAACTTACTGGATGTTTCTTGATATATGTTCCGTAAGTTCAAAAATAAGCAATTAATGATGATCAGAAGGCTGATAAAAGAATATCCACGAAAGTGAAATGCTTAATAGCATGTGGGAAACCAAAATCCGTTACTATATGAAGAAAACATTAATGAAAGGCTTTTCAAAGTTCAGGCAGATAGAAAAGTTCAAGTGGTTTATCAAATCTAATAACAAGCATTTATTGAATACCTGCTATATAGCTGCTATTATGATCTTGTTAGATTCGCTTTTTGCCTAGTTAGTTGCTCAGTGCCTGTGCCAGGCACATAGTAGGCTCTCAGTAGATAAGTTTTACCTGAGTAAATGGGTTATTGTTTGAGACGATAGCTCATTTAAGTATCCTACTGACATTTTTATTTTTTAATTTTATTTTCTTATTAAAATTTTTTTTAAATGTTTATTTTTGCGAGGAGAGAGAGGGGGGAGCAGGAGGGGGAGGGGCAGAGAGAGGAAGACAGAATCCAAAGCAAGCTCCAGGCTCTAAGCTGTCAGCACAGAGCCTGAGGCTGGACTCGAACTCTCAAACTGTGAGATCATAACCTGAACCGAAGACAGAAATTGGACGCTTAACAGGCTGAGCCACCTAGTTGCCCTTCCTGACATTTTTAGATTTGAAATTTTAACCCCAGCATCCTAGAGAGGGGTCAGAGCCTTGCAGTAAGCTCATTAAGAGCTTGGGAACTGGCTTTCTGGATATGCAGGGCAATGTTTTCAGTGTTGGGGAGGATTCACAGATGAACAAGCATCTCCCTGTCCCTGTGCTCCCATGCTGAGTAGATTGGACTGATAGAGAAGACTGGATGGGAGGGCAGATGTTTATAGAGACAGTAAAATATTCACACAGCAGTCCATGGTGCCAGTTGGCTTGGGTAGGACTTCTAGAATTCCTAAATGAGTTCTTTTACGAATACAAAAGTTCTTTGAGTAAAACAAACTTAAGTTACTTGAGGGGAAAAAGGAAAAGAAACAGGAATTAGGGAGATCATACACAGCCTCTTTGTGACTTTTCTTTATTATGCTAATGTGATAAAGTAATCCTCAATTTGATAATGGGTAATGGTATAATATACTTAGTGTTTTCAGAATTTTTACTAAAGTTTTAACTAGGGGACTTAAGTCATGGTGGCTAGTGTGAAAAATGTTTCTGAGGAAGATGGCTTTTTGAGAACCCCTTAAATCACAGGGTCCTCCCTGACTCTCCCTCTGGTATAAAGGTGGTTTTCCTTAAAATTCACACTATTCATAATTTTTAAATTTCATTTTTTATTCAGATGATAACGTTCACATTTTTTTAAAAAAACACGTGAAAGGGTATACAGTGAAGTTTTCTCTTCCCTGTAGCCAGTTTCTATTAATAGTTCTTTATTCTTATAGATACATTATGCATATACCAGCAAACACCTATGTATTCAAAGAGAGAAGTTTTTGATACCTATAACCTCTTGATACAAAAACAGTGATTACATGTATAAGACAATTTTTTATTTAATTTTATTTTTTTAACATTTTAAAAATTTATTTCTCAGAGAGAGACAGTGTGAGCTGGGGAGGGTCAGAGAGAGGGAGGCACAGAATCTGAAGCAGGCTTCAGGCTCTGAGCTAGCTGTCAGCACAGAGCCGGACACGGGGCTTGAACCCACGAACTGTGAGATCGTGACCTGAGTCGAAGCCGGATGCTTAACCAGCTAAGCCACCCAAGTGCCCCAGGACAGTTATTTTTTAGATCTTCGTTATGAAGGCACTACTCGTTAAAGCTAGGAAACATAAGTTATTTATGAATGATAATTTCAAAGTAGGAAGATACAAGATTAAACCTAGAACATAAAACTAATGCTCCTCAAAAACAACACGAACGCTAAGAAGTGAAGAGTTTATTTGAATTTAGCAGAACTTTCTACAGGAAACAATTTTTATTTTTGTAATTTATACAAAAAGTAAACAAAGCAAACTGTTGCTAGAGTACATGTACCATTTAGGATTTGAGTTGCCCCTGAGTATATATAGAGATGAATCACAGAAGCTAGGATTGGGAAGGTAGTTTGGGCCATGTTGTAGAAGTCTTTAGTCGAGAGTAAAACTGGATTTTAGTCTGTAGGCATGGCAGCCGTTGACATTTCCTGAGCACAGGAGTGATGACCTCAGTGCTGGGCTTTACAGATGTTAAAAGGAAAGTGATTGGGATGAACTCAGGAGGAGAAATACCATGTTAAATGCAGTGGTAAAAAGTGAGAGTTAAGCTGTGTGAATGGAGGCAAGAGGTGATAAATTTGAGTGAGCTTTTTCTTTGATGTAAAATATCACTAGTTATCATTACAGATAGGTTTAAGATTCTTTTCCAGAGTGTCCTAACATTCTTTGTAATCAGTAAATTCAGGGGCACCTGGGTGGCTCTGTCAGTTGGGCATTGACTCTTGATTTCGGCCCAGGTCATGATCTCAGGGTCGTGGGATCGAGCCCCATGTTGGGCTCTGCCCTGAGCGTGGAGCCTCTCTCTCTCTCTCTCTCTCTCTCTCTCTCTCTCTCCCTCTCCCTCTCCCTCTCTCTCTCCCCCCCTCCCTCCTTCCCTCATCCCCTCTCCCCCACTAACACATTATACCCCCTCCCATAAACAAACAAAACAGTAAATTCAGACCCAAAACAAAGGGTCGCCCTGTTCACAAAATAAATTGTTTCCAAGCTTGAATGTGCTACTTGGAGCCTAACTTCTGGTCATTTCCTGGGAGGTTTATTTCTCGCTCTCCTGAATCTCAAGCTGCTTTTGTTTTGGGAGCATGCTGTGGTGTCACTTTCATAATTGAATGTTGCCTTCTTGAAAATCTCATAGGTTTCATTTCCCAACCTTATAGTTTTGGGAGTAGAGAGTACCCCCAGATTCCTGAAAATGTGAGTTCTTGTAGTCAGAATGGTGCACACAATTGTACTAAAAGGTGATTCAACAGGTTTGGTACTGAAGACTCAGGCTTCAATAATGAAAATTGTCTGTAGAAGGCTTTAAATATAAACAAACTTGTGTAAAAAAATTTGTACCTTTGCTTTTGGAAGAAAAAAAATGCAAACTTGGAACTTATTTTTTTTTACCCTTCACTGTTAGGTCACTTTTTTTCTTTTTTTAAACAATTTTTAGATGTTTTATTGAGAGAGAGAGAGAGAGAGAGAGAGAGAGAAAGAGAATGAGTGGGGGAGGGTCAGAGAGTGAGGGAGACACAGAATCTGAAGCAGGCTCCAGGCTCTGAGCTGTCAGCACAGAGCCATATCTGGGGCTCAAACCCGCAAACTGAGTTCATGACCTGAGCGAAAGTTGGATGCTTAACCGAATGAGCCACTCAGGCGCCCCTAGGTCACTTTCTAAACTAGGGGTAGGGGCATGAGTGGGAATGATTGGAGTGATGGACAGCCTTGCTCAAGGGCTCTTCCTGGGTACCCTGAGTCCAGAGCCAGGGCTTATACCCAGTTACTCATTTTCACATCCTGTGTCAGTCCTGTGTGCTTGTATAGTTTCTCTAAACACAGTGGAGCTTTCCAGAAAGCCCAGTGAACCGGTTTGGTTGTATTTTCGTGGGTTTCCCAGCTCAGATTCTGCTTTGGGAGAATGCAGTTAGGAGTGTGAGGCGTGCCTGCTCTGCCCGTGGGGCTGACCTGTACTACTCAGTTACTACAGGCACTGGCCAGTCCTGGTACATGTGTCAGCCAGCCTGGGGTTTCCATGTCTGAATAGCCACAAGCTGGATGTGAAGAAAAATGAGTATGGTAACTCCAGATAAAATGCCTCTGACGCCAAGGAGGAAAAGGAATGAATTGTGCATGTTTAGGGTAAGAAACATGAACTTGTTTAGGCCACTGGAATCTATTTAGTAAGCTTTCAGTTTTAGTGTAGAATACAGCTCTTGGAAGATTAGTTAAGATTTTACGAATACTTCTTTTTTTTTTAAATAATTTTTTAATGTTTTTATTTGAGAGAGAGAGAGGGAGACCATGCGAGTGGGAAGGAGGCAGAGACAGAGGGAGAGAGAGAGAGAGAAAAAAAAGAATCCCACACAGGCTCCATGCTGCCAGCACAGAGCCAGACGTGAAGCTTGAACCCACGGAACTGCGAGATCATGACCTGAGCCGAAGCCAAGAGTAGGATGCTTAACTGACCAGGTGCCCCTACAAATACTTACTTCTAAAGTAACCTGGATTTCTGTAGTTCTCAGCCATCTGTATGTATAAGTGACTTTATATTAATGGCAGGAGCTAAAATTTTAGAGGTGTTGTCTCCTGCCTGTCCATGCAGGACCTTGGTCTGCAGTGTCCCTAGCTGCCCCTCCCCCAGATTTTAGAGGCCATAGGCAGTATCTTCTGTATTTGTGAATAAGCTCATTTATATCCCTCCATTCCTGGTGCCTGCAAAGCATTTGAGAGGAGCTTCTCTGCCATCACCACTGTCAGTCTGTGAAAAAGCACATTCCTTGTTGAGCTACTAGGGTCTCAATCCCCCAAAGCTGGATATCCAGGGGTGCTTAGTCCTTTTTTTTTTTTCTTCCCTCTGAGCCAAAGCCACATCATGTACTTCATAGCAGCTGAAGTGTAGCCCTGTTTCTCTAGGATATGCTTCTCAAAATTTTTTGCACTTTGTTATAGAAGCTGAGGAACTTAAGCTGCTGTTTGCATTTCCTGTGAAGACAGCCCCTCCCTTTTGTCCACCTTGCCAGGAGCAGCCAGAGTTTTCTTTCCTAGCTCCAAAGCTTTCTGTCTCTAGCTTTGAGCCCATAGCTATAAGCCACCTCCCAAAAGGTCTCATTACCCTGTGCAAGTCAGCTCTTAAAATAGGTACCTGAGGGCCGCAAGTAGGCTTTGCCAACTTGTTAGACATATTAACATCTTAAGTATTGCAGAAATTTCACTGTGCTTTCTGAGACACATCTAATCTCCTCTTTTTCCTTCTGATTTTTTTTTCGTGTTTCATTAAACCTTTCTGAGTTTATAATAATCTGTAGATAAACTCAGGAAGTTGCTTTGTTTTCCAGATTTGAATTACGGTTGTTTTCGAGGTCTCGTTTTTATTATCTCACTCTTAGACAGTCTCATCCTTGAGCCCCTGTAATAACTACACTCAGGATTAGAGATTTAGTCTTCTCTTTTTTTGGGCCTCAGACTCATTTATTCAACTGCTTGACTTGACATTTCCACTTGGCATTTGTGGTGCCTGAAATTCAGCTAGTCCGAGTGTCCCCATCCCTCTTCCGTTGCCCTTTATGTCCATTACTAGCACCTCCAAAAGTCAGATCCCATGGCCAGAAGCCTTTGAGTTCCCTGGACATCTCCTTCTCACTCTGCATATGCTGTCCATCATCAGGTCCTGCCTTCTTCCCTCTCGAGTGTCTTACACCCATCCACTTCTTTCCCTCTCTCCTTCTTTGTCCCAATTGCTGTCATGTCTCACCAGGATGACTGCAGTAGCTTCTCAACTCCTCTCTCTGCCTGCTCATTGGCATTTTATTTATTTTTTATTTAAAAAATATTTTTAATCTTTATTTTTGAAAGGGAGAGTGTGAGCAGGGGAGGGGCAGAGAGAGAGGGAGACATAGAATCTGAGGCAGGCTCCAAGCTCTGAGCTGTCAACACAGAGCCCAGCTCGGGGCTTGAACTCACAGAGTGTGAGATCATGACCTGAGCTGAAGTCAGACCCTTAACCGACTGAGTCACCCAGGCACCCTGACCTTGTTGGCATTTTAAAAATGAAAACCTAATTCAATCCATCTTCAACAACATGTGTAATTAAAATCCTCTAGTGGCTTCCTGTTCTTCTAGCTCTTCAGCCTCGTCTGTCTTCATTCTCATACTCCATTCTCAAAGGGCCATGCTCCCTCCCTCACTGGTGACTTTGCACATTGCTCCCTCAGCCTGGAGCAGCCCACGGCCTCCTTACCTAGTTAACTTCTTCCCCAGACCTCAGTCATCATTTGTGCACAGAAGGTCTCCCTCTCTGCCATGTGTATTCTTCGGGCACCATGTACCTTTTCCTCATTGTACCTACCAGTGGCTGTAATTTTATACTCCCTTGGGTGATTCTGTGTCTGTCTTGATCTCCACAAAGGTAGAAACTCTCCTGTATCTTTAACAGCATGATTTAGTACGTAAGCAATAAATCTTTTTTGACCAAATAATTGGGAATTAATAGAGCATTAAGATAATGGTTTTGGAGCCACTCTTCTGAATTTGAATCATGGCTCTGCCCTAATAACTGTGACTATGGGCAACCTGCTTAAGATTTCTAGACCTCATGCCTTGGTGGCTCAGTCTGTTAAGTGTCTGAATTTGGCTCAGGTCATGATCTCCCAGTTTGTGGGTTCGAGCCCCACGTTGGGCTCTGTGCGGACAGATTCGGATTCTTTGTCTCCCTCTCTCTCTGATCCTCTCCTGTTCACACTCTCTTCTCTCTCTCTCTCTCTCAGAAATAAATAAAACATTAAAAAAATTTTAAAAAAAGGAATGAATGCCTTAGTAATTGCTGTAACTAAACTTAATGTTTATTGTATTTACTGTATGCAGGTGGATGTATTACGTAATTTACCACGTGAGCTAGGGCTGTTCATCTCATTTTACAGAGGGGAATACTCAGGTTTAGAGCAGCTGAATAATGTACCCAGGCCACGTAACAAGTGAAGGAACTAAGAATTAAACCCAGTCTCTTTAGGAGCATCTGGGTTGCTTAGTCAGTTAAGTGCCCGATTTCAGCCCAGGTCATGATCCTGCACTTCCTGGGTTCGAGCCGGATGTTGGGCTCTGTGCCGACAGCTCAGAGCCTGGAGCCAGCTTCAGATTCTGTGTCTTCCTCTCTCTCCGCTCCTCCCCTGCTGGTGCTCTGTCTCTCTTTCTCCCCAAAATAAATATTAAAAAACAGAAAAACCCAGGTCTCTCTTACCCTGGGTTCTATACACTTAACCATTTTATTACCCTTTTAATTATTAAAGATTAAACTCAATTGATTAAGGTTTAAAAAAAAACTTGAAATTTTTTGGGAAGGTACTAGGATCTGTTTAGGAATTGATGTCACTTTAGAAGTCTCAGGGTGAACTACAGTGATGTCCCAACTGCCCCTTCTATGCTCATAATCATTTCTAATTGAGAAAGGCTGTTTTTGTTTTTCTGCTGAATCTGGATGAGGCCTCAGAATCCCTTTTAATATAGTATTCCGGGCAACCAGTAAATATTTACTAGAGTTGTCACATGATGTGAAACCCTTCTGCCATTCTGAGTGAGAACCTCCCAGAAGGGCAGTGATCCCTCTGAATTCATGTAGCACATTTCTGTGCCTGTATTGCTGTCATCATTGTACTGTATCATAAGTCCGTCACCCACTCTTCTCATCTGCTCTGCTAAAAATCAGTTTCTAAAGTATGACCCATAAATACTGAATTCTTGGGGATACTTTTAGGTACACTGCAAAAACAAGAGGCAGGATGAGAGGCTTGTTTTGTCACGTAAATTTGAAAAACTAAGTTCTTGAAGCTATGTACTGTGCATTATGTTAACATTCTGAGAAATCCTATAATAAAGGTATCTTTTAAACTGTTTTTAACCCTGTGTTTTTGGGGTGCTTGGGTGGCTCAGTGGGTTAAATGCCCCACTTTTGATTTCAGCTCAGGTCTTCATCTCACAGTTGGTGAGACTGGGCCCCATGTTGGGCTCTGCTCACAGCATAGAGCCTGCTTGGGATTTTCTCTCTCCGTCTCTCTGCCCTTCCTCTTCCTGCCCCCCTTCCCTGCATGGTCTCTTTCTCTCTTGCAAAATAAATAAACACTAAAAAAACTTAGTCCCCGTGTGTTTTCTACATGTGACCAATCCCTATATCTCCCCCCCCCATTTTTAAACAATAAAGAGATCTATTAAGGAATAATACATAATCTAAAGGTCTAGAGGTAGGACAGGTCCCTTGTGGTCAAGCCTCCATCACCATTTCTTGTATTTTTTCTGTCCTCTCGTGAGGTGTATTTACTCTCAGACTAGTGGCCAGGTGAGGGTAGCAGTCTCAGGTACCACAGCCACATCAGAGGATATCCAGAGGAAGAAAGTCCCTTTTCGTAACAAGGAAGAAGTTACTACAAATGCCTCTTTCAATCTTCGCCTCACATCCTATTGGCTAGGCTTGGGCAGGTGTTTGTTCCTAATGAATTGTTGGCAAGGGGACAGGATTTCTGTGGTTGACCTGGGTCAACCTTTAGAAAGGAAAGAAGTTATAGAGTCAAAACAGTGAGTACTTCATAGTCTTCATGACTAGGCCTAACCTGTCTTTTTAGCCTGTCTTCCACATGTCTGCTCATTCTTTACTTAAATCTACCTTCTGGGGCACCTGGGTGGCTCAGTCTATTAAGCTTCATTTTGGCTCAGGTCATGATCTTATGGTTTGTGAGAGATTGAGCCCCAATTCAGCACAGAACCCACTTTGGATCCTTTCTCACCTCTCTCTCCCCCTCTCCCTCTCATTCTGTCTCTCTCTCAAAATAAATAAAAATTACAAAAACTAAATCTACCTTCTATTCCTGAATACCCTCATGTGGTGGATGTGTGAGCACCCACATACCCCTGGGAAGGCCACTGTCCCTGTTTCTACCCATTCAGTTCTGCTTGTTAAAGGTTCATTTCAATTGTCCTTCCGTCCAGTCAGCTTTATTACCTGCTCTTTGGTTCTGCTCAGTAAGTGTTTCTTGTGGTGAAGAGAGGGGAAAGTCTCGGTTAATTCCAGGGTCTGGCATGGGTGTATGAATGGCTTCAGGAACCATTTGTGCAGGTTGGGAACAGTGGTGGGTAGTGGGTTTTTGCCGTGTAGATTTTGCGAGGCCTACGGACACATTCAGCCTGCAGTTAGGTGTGCAGATCTGCAATTTGAGGGAGATGCCAGCATGAAGGGAGTAGATCTGTTGGTGGCTGGGTACAATGTGGTAGTCAGAACTACAGGGTTGATGAGACCGCCCAGGACAGCCAGGGAGCCGAAGGGCAGGCCGAGGAGGAGCCGTCCACTGAGCTGTGAGGGGAAACAATGCCCAGACAGTGCAGGAGGGAAAAGCCCAGAGAAGACCAGAGGGAAGCAGGGAATACGTGGGAAGTAGTGTCAGATGTAGCAGAGAGGTCCAGAAGGAGGACCAAGAAGTGTCCCCTGTGTCTGACAACTGGGAAGGTCTTGGGAGGCTTGTGATAGTGGTGTTTGGGGAGCTGAGGATGGACGTGGGGGCAGAACTGATATCTGTGTGGGTGAAGAGTGAGCAGGAGGTGAGGAAGAAGAGACCATGTGTGGACAGTGCTCTCTAGAAGTTGGGCTAAGGAGGAAAGAAGAGAACGCAGCATTTGTAGGAGAGGGAGGGAGAGAGAGAGTGTGTGTGTGGGCAGCTTTTGTTTGGAGAAATGTAAACACATTTCTGGGTTAAAGGGGAATCTTGGAAAGGAGACAGGCAGGGCCTAGAGGTCTCAGAGCTAGAGAGTGATTGATAGGGCGGGGTCTGGGCACGCAGGGCCAGAGGGTCCTGTGGAGGGTTTAGGCTTGAGACAAGTGGGAAAGACTTACAGAGGGGTGGGTAGAGAGAGAACCTCTTAGGAGGTTGGCAGGGAATTCAGATGGTTCAAGCTGGCCCCTACTTTCTCGGTAAGTAGGAAGTAAACTTAATTGCTGATGGTTAAGGGGATGCCCTGTATAGAGGGTGATTTTAAGATCGGTGGTAAAAAGTTTGGGAGAAAAATAACTATTGGAGAAAATACCAGCAAAATCATTTATTGAGCCTTCACTATTGTACTGGGCCCTATAGTAAGTACATTCTCATTTAGTCCTCACGGGGGCCCCATGGGATAGTCACTGTTAGCCCCATTCTGTGGACCAGGAAACAGTTTTGAAGAGGTTAAGTGACTTGCCAAAGGTGTCAGGTTGTGCACCAGGGATCCAGGCTTTTTTTTGACACTGGAGCCAGCCTCTCAGACTTTATGCTGTATGGCCACACAGAGGGAGGAAGCCTAGCAAGCATAAGCGGGCAGACTGCTTTATTTATTTTAGTTTAGTTTTTTAAGATAGGCTCACAGGAGTTGCAGTCTTATTTTTTTTATATATTTTGAGACACACACACAGCACAGCTGGGGAGGAGTAGAGAGGGGTAGGGGAGAATCCTAAGCAGGCTCCGCACTGCCAGCACAGAGTCTGACTTGGGGCTTGAATTCACAAACTGTGAGATCCTGACCCAAGCTGAAATCAAGAGATGACACTTAACTGGGTCACTAGGGTGCCCCGGGCAGATTGTTTTAGAGTTAAGTGCAGTTTGTGGGTTGGAGGCCAGGAGAACGTGGTGACAGCTGTTGGCATGGTTGTGATATTTTGGTAGGAGGAGCACTCACCTCTCGAGGTGGAGCCGAGAAAGAGCCAGGCTGTGGGACCGACCAGGTTGCAGGAATCCTGCTGGGGGTCGCTCAGGTGTCCGCTAAACCGAGGAAGGAACCAGGACCAGAAGGGAGCTTAGAGGAAGGGAAAGGGTAGAAGAGATTGTAAGTCTCCTAGCAAAGCCTTTGGTGTGGCCATGAGGAAGGGGGAGAGGAGAGGAGGGTCCTGGAGCTGAGGAGCCAAGGCACAGTGTTGCAGATGCGATGTGCCCTGATGTTCCACCTTGTTCATCTTCCTGTTTCTTTTGTGACTGACGGAGTTGCGTCCAGAAGCTCTCTGGTAAACTGATGGCTGAGAAGAAAGCTTGCATTATACATTATGAAATGAGAGGCAGGGGGAGAGGCTAAGGGTGCATGGAGTGGGGTTGCTATCTCTTGACTGGCCTGAGGCCAGCTCTGGCAATTCCAGTGTCCTTTATGGCTTGGAACTGTACTCAGGTGATTTTTGTTACCAATTAAATGCAATGGCAGTTGGGTAATAGAGTGGTGGTTTTTCTTTAGAGGAGTTTCATTCAGTGCCTGTACTCTGTGCAAGCTGTTCTAGGAATAGAAATAAGTTTTGATTCAAGCACTACATTTAAAACTATCTTTTGGGGTTCCCCGGGGGACTCAATCAGTTAAGCATCCCACTTTGGCTCAGGTCATGATCTCATGGTTCATGAGTTCGAGCCCTGCATCGGAGGCTGACAGCTCACAGCCTGGAGCCTGCTTTGGATTCTGTGTCTCCGTCTCTCTCTGCCCACCTAGGCACCCCAGAAGTTTTATTCTTTGAATTTTAACAATTTTTGATGGAAACGGTGGGAATAATTTTTTATGAAGTACATCTAGGCTGGGACAGTTAACTTTTTACCCATCAGTTAGAAGGGATGTAAAAGTCAACTTCTTTGAGTAGTTTCCATTGAATTGTGTTTTTGATTGTATACAACTACTATTTTTATGGCAGTGAAGCATCTCCCACATTTCAGTATCTTGTGTATCTGTGTGTTGCCTGGGCCACTGTACAAGGAGCTCGGCTTGTTGTGCTTTCAGGGGACTGTGGAAGTAGACATACTACTGAATCAGATTACCAATGTAATATTTTTTCTAACTTAGTATGTATTAAATAATCACTAGTTTTTATTTATTAAAAAAAAATTTTATGTCTTTATTTTATTTTGAGAGACAGAGACAGAGATCAAGCAGGGGAGGGGCAGAGAGAGGGAGACACAGAATCTGAAGCAGGCACCAGGCTCTGAGCTGTCAGCAAAGAGCCTGACGTGGGGCTCGAACCTACGGACTATGAAATCATGACCTGAACTGAAGTCAACGCTTAACCGACTGAACCACCCAGGTGCCCCTCACTAGTTTTTATTTAAAAGCTAGCCAGCAAATTAATAACAGTATTATGGTATTTCAGGACAGCAGTGGAATATTAAAAAAAAAAAACACAACAGTGATTGTTTTTGTTACTAAAGGACTCTGTGTAAAAAGCAATTCTATTGTGACTCCTCTGTTGAGTTACGTGAAACCCTTGAAGCAGAGGTAACCACTCTGGCTCCTTTATCATTTGTGTTGAGTGGTTTCAGTGAGAACTCTGATGAAATGAGAATAATTCTTTTAATATACTTCAAATATGTATGAACTTAAATTCTTATGAAATGATCTCTTGTGTTGACTGTATACTGAGTAACGTTTCTTCCATGCCCTGGGCTGAAGATCAAAATGTAGAGAAGATTCCAGAATAAGGAAGACTATTAGAATTCCTAATTCCTAATATTCTTAATATGAGAATTCCTAATTCCTTCCTCAGTGGTATGGCTAGCCTAACTTAACTTCTTTAAAACTGTTTCCTGATCCATAAAATGGGGATAACACTATCTCATGGAGTCAATGAGGATTAAATTAGAATGTACTTAGCATATGGCCCAGTACAACATTAAGGGCTCAAGAAATGTTTTTGTTGTTATTTTCTCCAAGAGTTCTTTTTCCAAACCATTTGTCACCTCTTTTACTTGATAAGCTTCCGTCAAGAATAGATTAAGGCCCTTGAGCACAGAGAATGTAATTTATTTACCTTTGTCTCTGTGGTACCCAACTAAGTGGCAGACACAGAGTCCTCAGTAAATGTTAGTTGATTGAATGAATGGATGGAAACGTGATTCATATCATGGAAGCCTTTGATTTCTCTCATGGACTCAAAATTACAATGGAAGCCAGCAACAAAATGGTTATAGAATTTTTATTACATGAACTTTTTCAGGAATGCACAAAGCTGATGGCAGTTTTCAATTATCCTTCCTGAGCCAATTTGCTTTTCCTCATTTTCCTCCTTCACCCCTAGTATCTGTTCTACCCTTGCCAATTTAGGCAAACTGCTGTCTGCCTCTGTATTTCAAGTGCATGTTACTATTTGTTTCCAAACCTGTGTCTGATTTGAAATACCCTTAAATTTCTCTTATAATCAAGTGATGTGTGTTTTCTGAGGATCTTCAGATTTGAGTCCTTGACATTAGAAATGAAACACATTTCCCTTCCCATTAGTCTGTTTCTTCCAACTGAGTGGAAAAACAATCCTAAGTATATTAACCTACCTCAAAATCTACCACTGTCGATCAATTAATAGAGAACTATTCATTTTTCTCCTGGAAAGTAGTATATTAACGAAGAAATCTGCTTGTGACAGTAAGACCTGAAAGCATGAAAGTCATAATACTAATCACATGTAATAGAGTTATAATCATTTTTTGGGAAGGAAATTATTGTAAAAAAATTAGACTGTGACCCTTGGAGCCATAATAAGAACCTCTCTTTGTAAACTGCTTTGTAATTTTAAAGCACTTTTACTGCATTATGCTTCTTGAAATGCAGACTAATCCTTTAATAGAGCAAAAATTATTTAAATTGAATTGAATCTCAGAGAGGTGAATATGTTGACTATAACTCAGCAAGAAAATGGCAAAGAACCAACTACAGCCTACTTTTCTGGGTCTTAATTTAGTGTTCTTGCCACTATAATGTCATATGCTTTTTCCATTGTAATAATAGAGGGATTGTGCTCCAGCATAAAGCACATTTGATTTTCATATTCAGAGAAAAGGTCTGATTTCATACTCTTTCATGGGATCTAGTCTTAGATCTATCCCAGCTAAAGAATATCTTTCATTATAGAAATAAAAACAGAACCTTGATTCCTATATTTGATGCATGCAGGCAGGGTTGGCCTTTAGCCCGAACACAACAATACTTTGATAAATGGTGTAATAAGTTACGGGAGCTACTGATGATCTAATCTACCATTCATCTCTTGCCAAGTTCATTTTAGGTAGAATCACGCATGATAGAGATTTATATTTCTGGAGGCCAAGTTGGCTTCACTGCCCAAGTATTCCTTAGGCTAGAGAAGGCCCTGACTTGCTCCTGCCTCTGTGTCCCTTACTCATTTCCCTGTCTGAAAGGACCCTGCGGTATTGGGCTTTCCAGGTCCATAGTTTAGGGTTGGCTGAAGGGGCTAGAAGGGATTTTTCCAGTTCAGCTTTGCATATTGTGTGCTTTAGAGCATCTCCTACACCTTCCTACCATGCCCCATTTAATTCCTTCAGTTTCTTCTCAGCTGTTAAGACTCCATGAAGCACAAAATTCTTGAGGTACACAGTCCTTTGAATGAAGTCAAGAGTCCAAATCCAACTATATATTTAATAGACACACAGTACTTTTTAAAGAATATTTCTGGTGGTCCTACACTTAGATCAATAGCATAGAAATGAAAGACCTTTATCATTTACAAGAAGAGAGGCACCTGGGTGGCTCAGTTGGTTAAGCGCCCGACTTTGGCTCAGGTCATGATCTTATGGTCCAAGAGTTCGAGTCCCACGTCAGGCTCTGTGCTGACAGCTCAGTGCCTGGAGCCTGCTTTGACTCTGTGTCTCTCTGTCTGCCTCTCCCCCACTCATGCTGTCTCTTTCTTTTCCAAAAAATAAACATTAAAACATTTTTAAAAATAGGAATGTTTAAAAACATTTAAAAAATGTGGAGACAAAGTAAATGCATAGTAATAAAAGAATAGTTACATTGTGGTAGATGTCATTCAAAACAATATATTCCAAATCTTAGAAAAGATGCTCATAATATTGAGTATGAAAAGCTAGCTGCAGGGACGCCTGGGTGGCTCAGTTGGTTAAGCTTCCAACTTCGCCTCAGGTCATGGGTTTGTAGGTTCAAGCCCTGTATTGGGCTCTGTGCTAATAGCTCGGAGCCTGGAGCCTACTTTGATTTCTATGTCTCACTCTTTGTCTGCTCCTTGCCTGTTCACGTGCTCTCTCTCAAAAATTAAAAATAATAAAAACATTTAATATTTGAAATGAAAAAGAAAAAAGCAGAGCTGTGTGAATACTATGATGTTAATTTCTTTAAAAAAGTAAGAAAATAATAAAAGAAGCAATAATAATCTGAATTATTGTGTTACCAGGCACTGTTGCAAGTGTGTATTGACTCATTTTGATGCAATAATTTGAATTATTGTGTCACCAGGCACTGTTGCTTGATGTGTATTGACTCATTTGATGCTTTTATCCACCCAAAGAGGTAGGTACTATTGTTATCTTAGAGATGAAGAAACTGAGATACAGAAAAATAGGTTCAGTTCCCAAAGTTACATAGTAAGTGTTGGAGTCACTGGCTGAGAGGAAATACCCCAAGATGTCAATAATGATTATTTCTGGATTAATGGTGTTATGGGTCAATTTAACTTTTTATTACGTAGAATGTGTTTCTGCTCTTTATATTATTGGAAATGGCATTTAAAAAAGAAAGCATGTTTGGAATCTAGGGAAAAAAACCCTAAGAGAACATTTAGATGTTTGAATTTCAAAGAAACTTTTTTTCTTAAATCTGAAGTAGAAATTATACTTTTTTTTTTTTTTAAGGTTTACTTATTTTGAGAGACAAAGCAGAGGAGGGGCAGAGAGAGAGCGGGAGAGAGAGAATTCCAGGCAGGCTCTGTGCTGTCAGCATGGAGCCTGCTGCCGGGCTCGAACTCACAAACTGTGAGGTCATGACCTGAGCCGAAACCAAGAATTGGACACTCAACCAACGAAGCCACCCAGGCACCCCCAAATTATACTTGATTAAGAGGGGAAAATAGATGCAAATACTACCACTTTCTATCAGTACAATCTCCCTAAATGATAACCTCTCAGTATATGTGTTTGACGGTTTTCTTTTATCAATAAAGAAAATGAGACCTTTTTAAGTTCATGATTAAACACATGAACAACTAAAGCTGTAAAGCACAGTCCAGGAAACTGGCTTCTGATCAAACTGGGATTTGTTTGAACATTCACGTACTTCACCAGCAATAGAAAGTGTAAATAAAGGCACGTACACTGGAGAACATCTCCGGGAAATGTATACTTTCCTCCGTATAAAGTGTAGCTTCAAAGGCAAAAATATTTCAAGAACAATGTTTTATTATCTTGGGTCTTATTTTCTGGTTACTTAACTTTTCAGCCCTTCTTTCTTGTGTTCATTTCCACCATTTCTTTCCTTTCAGAAAACCAACCAGCTAGCCATCCAACCAACCCACTGATGAGCCTCAGTTTTGTTGAAAGTTGGTAACATTTGGAGTTTTATCAGTGATAATAGTCCTATTTGTTACTAGGTGCCAGGCATTCTGTTAACAAACACTTTCTGTGAGCCATGTTTTGAATGTGGCTCACGGTTTGGTCCAAACAACATAAACCCACAGTGTTGGAAATGAAATTGAATTACTTGTAGATAACATCTGAAATTTTTGATATCTGTGTTTTTGTTTTGTTTTGTTTCATTTTGTTTTGTTTTGTAGAAGAGAGTTGGAACATCTAGCAGGTACAATAGTGGCCACCCTGTTAACTCACTTACATTCCTTACCGGGCTCCTGCTGTGTTTTTTCATTTTGGGACCCCTGATGTTAGTTATTTAATCCTCTGAGGTATTATAAGCCCTCTTAAGCTAGAGAGGGAAGTGGCTGGGTCAAGGATCTGCCATTAGTAAAAAACGCTGTTGGACTTGAGAGCCCGTGTTCTTTGTACTCTGTGCTGCCCCTGTAGCTCTGTTATGTGGCTACTCAGCTTCCACAGTGGGCATGGTGTTTATTACTCATGTCACAATCTTCTGTCAGTGTCTTAGTCAAATGAGATGAATTTTCAATTCTTTTAGTCCTTTCCTATATTCCTGAGATAGCCTTTCAAGTTTCTTAGTCCCTTATCTTCTGAGGAAGGCTCTGTGTGATTCTTGCACTTCTTTGGTTTTGGAGAAACTATTTTCTGACTCTGAGACAGAATATGATTGGCTTGAAAGGAGCCATGATTGTGAGAATAACATAGTTTGAGAATGAGAATATTAGTCACGGGATCCCAGTACTTGTCAGGTGCTGGGAATATTTGGAAAGACTCCACCATGTGACAGCTCCATGTGGTTAATGGTGGTGATCAGGCCTTTGTGTTTGTTTTCCTAAGATAAATCACTGTTTCAGTAACTGATAAGAAATTACACCCATCAGTCTTTCAACTTGGTGCAACTGTTTTTCTTTTGAAAATAGACCAAAATACATGAAAAAAAATTTTTTTTCACTGTATAAGTATATAACGAAGGAGAGTGGCATTTTAAGGAGCCCAGGTATTGGGCATGAAAGCAGTTCCAAGTCATGGTTGGCTGTCCTGGCCCATCTGTGCTCCCACAGGAAACAGCACAGTAAGCAATGTCATGCTTATAAACAATGGACTATGAGGTACATGTCTTGGCTGAATTCCAGGTGCTTCCTGGTTGATGAGTTGCTAATGATGTCAGAGTATCCAGGTTTCTCCGCATGGGTTTTCTCTGGATGTTGCTTCCTCAGGAGAGGGTGTCTTTAGCTCTGACACAAAGACAATTTGAGTATATTTTGGCTATAGACTAAAAGCTGATATTTCAGGAGTGCACAGAAAGCTGATCTGTATTCAGCAAAGGGTTTATTGATACGGTATCTGCTCCTTGATGCTGAAGGATTTAGTTACATATATTAGAGAAAAACTTTCTGGTTTTGCTCTTTTTGGAAAGCATTTTTAAAATTAGCAGTTCTATGTTGAGACGTCATTTTCTCTCCAGAGAACTCACTGAGTGATTAAAATGATCTCAAGTTAGTTTTAAGCTAGATTTAAATCTTAAAATGAAGACAGAATTCGTTTTTATTTAAATAAAAAACAAGGTGTATTTTTTACATGACAGGGGTACTGGTTAACCAAAAGCTTTTGAATTAACAGTGTGATACAGATACTAAAAACTTTAGTGAGAGCTGAGTAGTTGGACTACATTCAAAGTCCTAATTTCCAGATTTGAAATTTGACTGAAAATTTTTATCACTTATTCTTTGTTACAGTGGGAAGAATACAGACATTTTTATTTCCTCTTGTCTAATACTGGCATTTTAGAAAAGGGATTGTCAGGAAGAGGTAGGCTGTTTTTGAGAAATGAGGCCTGTGCCGGTGCAGATGGGGCAAGTTAGCATTTGCCTTAAAGAGCAAGTCTTTTGGGGAAGTCTCTGCCATGTGGCTTTTCTTTTTTCAACCCTATAAATAGAAGGAAAATGAAGACAATTTTGGCTCAACTGCCCTGAGCCACAGGAATTTATTCAAATTTTGCATTTGTTGCAGCTAGCTAGCTTTCTCCCCTTCCGCTCCCTTCTTCCCTTTCCTTCCTTTTCTTTCTCCACCTTGGGGTAAAGTTAGTAAATTCCATTTTTGTGATCTAAAAGCAATAGAGTATGAGTGGTAGTGACTAACTTACACTCTGTATAGTCATTTAGATGTGAGATTCTGGCTCCATAAATACTAAATCCTTAAAAAAGGATTTTTCATGCATGATTCCCTAGTTATTTTGAGCCCATGATTTTTTTTTTTTTTTAATCTTCCTGTTCCTATTACTTAGAGATTCTCCATCAGGCTGTGGGGATGGGATAGGGATGATGAACTTTTTTCTTTCCGGTAAGGGCCAGTGACCTCTGGGGGACAGTGTGTGGGAAATCCAGAACCCCAGATTGGAAAAACAGATTAAAAAAATAATAGAACTTTTATTTGAAGAGCCAAAATAGGACCATTACTCTCATAAGGTTTTTATTTTTTTATTAAAAATTTTTTTTTAACATTTATTCATTTTTTGAGAGAGAGAGAGAGATTGAGCACGTGGGGAAGGAGCAGAGAGAGAGAAAGAGAGAGAGAGAGACACAGAATCTGAAGCAGGCTCCAGGCTCTGAGCTGTCAGCACAGAACCTGACACACGGAGCTCGAACCCATGAACTGTGAGATCATGACCTGAACTGAAGTGGACGCTTAACCGACTGAGCCACCCAGGTGCCCCTCATAAGCTTTTTAGATTAAAGAGCGTAAAGGACTTCGATATAGTCAGTAGTGACAGATTTATGTTTATGTATGTATTACATCTCAGTACGAAGCAGAGAGAGAGAAGAAGCAGGTAGACAGATGGCAAGAAGTAGTAGAGCCATAACTAGGAAGACAAAACACAGTAAAAGGTAAGAATGGAAACATTACGTTTTGGAGGAAGTTGTGAAGATAGACACATAAGCACAGAATATGCTTAAATATCCATGTGCTGCCTGTCAGTCACATTCATAACTGCTTCTCTCCCACCCCTTACAGGCAGTTTCTGTTCTAAGAACCCAAAATTAGGACCATCTCAAATAAATGTTGTTTGGTTGTGGTTTCTCATCCAGCTAGTATTATGTACTAAAACTACCTATCTAGATTTGGGAAGCCAAAAAGCCTGAGAAATTATGATTAAAATGATTTATTAGAATGGCGCTGTAAAAGTGTTCAAAACAACTGTCTAAAAATACCTTTTTAAATACCTGTCTGGTGTTTTAGGCATCCCTAAAGTTTGGGGTGCTTGGGTGGTTCAGTCGGTTAAGCATCTGACTCTTGGTTTCGGCTGAGGAGTGATCTCACTGTTCGTGGGTTTGAGCTCTGCTTCAGGCTCTGCACTACCAATGCAGAGGTTGCTTCGGATTCTCTCTCTTTCCCTCTTTCTTTGCCCCTTCCCTACCCTTCCGACTCCCCCCACCCTCGTGTGGCGGCACATGTACACTCTCTCAAAATACATAAGCTTAAAAAAAAATTGGCAGAATTTTGAAATTTCTCTCGTTTCCTCAATTTTTCTCACAAACTAAATTTAAAAGTTACAATAAAATATACTTACATTTAATTTTATAGCAAGCTACTGAGAAACTGAAAAATTAGTTTTAAGTGGTTGAGAGTATATTTTATGCAATAATGACTTGTTTCTATAGGTAATAAGTGTTTTTTTGAGGGGACAGCTCCTTGGGAGAGTGTTGAATTTTATGTTAATTTGTAGCATAAAAGGATTCTTTTATTTCACGAGTATAACACATTCATCTTAAGGCTTTTAAAAGTATTTCAACTAAGGAATCTGAAGACTATGGGTTTTTGTTTTTAATAACCAAAAAAATGGATGACACTTTGGCACTCTGCCCATGGATAGTATGGGAACTAAGCTAAGGGCTAGAAATTTTCCACTCCAGGTTGGGTGGCCTGGGGCCGTGGGGTTGATTGCAGTTGTGTTGGGGTGGCCCTGCCTGGAAAACAGAGTTGTTTCCGCATGTTTGGTTGTTGGTTGAGCATGCTAGTGATACTAGCCATTTGCATCTCCGTAGTGACGTGGCAATGCTGGTCAAGCACGTGTAATATTTCCCATGCGCAGGGAAGTATCCTACATTTTATTAATATTGCTTAGTTTCTTTTTATCTTCCAAAACCAGTAAGTGGCCCAATCACATAATACCTGTTTTTGATCACTTTGGTACGTGACCAGGTAAAACAATTTCTTCTTTATTTTATTTATTTATTTTTTTAATATTTTTATTTATTTCTAGGAGAGAGAGAGAGAGAGACAGCGTGAGCAGGGGAGGGTCAGAGAGAGAGGGAGTCACAGACTGAAACAGGCTCCAGGCTCTGAGCTGGCAGTCAGCACAGAGCCCGACGCGGGGCTCGAACCCACGAACCGCGAGATCATGACCTAAGCGAAAGTCGGACGCTTAACCGACTAAGCCACCCAGGCGCCCCAAACAATTTCTTCTTTAAATTAGCCTTACTGGGAGCGCCTGGGTGGCTCAGTTGGTTAAGCGTCCAACTTCGGCTCAGGTCATGATCTTACGGTTTATGGGTTCGAGCCCCGCATCGGGCTCTGTGCTGACAGCTAGCTCAGAGCCTGGAGCCTGCTTCAGATTCTGTGTCTCCCTCTCTCTCTGACCCTCCCCTGCTCACGCTGCCTCTCTCTCTCTCTCTCTCAGAAATAAATAAAATATTAAAAAAATAAAAAAGAAATAGCCTTACTAGCCAGATAATAGGATTTTAATTTTTTACCTTGTCTCTTCTGCCCCGTTTTTTGCCAAGTAGTATCTTTTGTACAATTAAATATTTTAAAACTTACTGTCATATAGATATATGTGGAGTAGGAAGTTAAAATCTTAGGCCCCTGCCTAGAAGAAATTACTTTTAATAGTTTGGTGTATATGCTCCCAAACATTTCCCATCGTGGAAAACTTTTCATGAAGATATATGTATCCCTAATTCATTCTTTTTGTTTTTTTTTTAAATGGAATGCTTCGTGAATTTGCATGTCATCCTTGCAAAGGGGCCATGCTAATCTTTATTGTTGAAGCCAGTTCTTTGTTTTTAATGTCTGCGTAATATTCTCAAATATGGGTGTACCATAATTTAACTCTGTTGATATACATTTGGGTTTTTTCTTTTTCTTAAATTTTTTAACATTTATTCAGTTTTGAGAGACAGAGAGACAGACCAAGAGCAGGGGAGGGGCAGAGAGTGAGGGAGGCACAGAATTTGAAGCAGGCTCCAGGCTCTTAGCCTTCAGCACAGAGCCCAACGTGGGGCTCAAACCCATGTACCGTGAGATAATGACCTAAGCCAAAGTCCGACACCTAACTGATTGAGCCATCTAGGTGCCCCATGGGTTTTTCCCTAATTTTTTGCCCTAAAAGTCAACAGAGCAGGGAAATCCTTGTATACTTTTTTGCATATGTGCACGTATTTTTGTTGGTTGGATTCCTAGGAGTAGAATTGCTAAATGAAATTGTGGCTCATAGAAATAGACATTTCCCAGTGATGTATGAAAATGAGTTATTTCTGTGTATCTTTGCCAATATTTGAGAGTAGGTACCTTTCCCCCTGCTTTGGCAGTTTGAGATGTCATTGCTCTAGTTTGTGTTTTTTTAACTAAAAGGGAGGTTGCATATTTTTTTCCTTATTATCTATTTGTATTTGTTTATCTTTCATGATTGCCCTTTTAATTTCTTTGCTTGGCTTTCTTTTTAAGTTATTTTTCTTAGGAGCTTTGTATATATTAATTAATAGTTCTTTGTTACATATGTTGCAGATAGAGTCTCCTACTCTATCTTTTATATTTTATAGTATCTTTTGCCACACAGCAGTTGTCTAATTTAGGTAGTTGTGTTTGTCACGTTTTTTTTCTTTAAAACTTTTGGATGTTGTGTCTTATTTTTAGGGAGGCCTTCTCCATCTCAGGATTATCAACAACTCCTCTCTTATTTCCTTTGAATTCATTTTTAGTTTAATAAAATATTTGGTTTATCAATTTGGAATTAAGTATTTGGAATTATTTATGTTTAAAGTATGAGGTAAAAATCTAACGTTTTTTCACACATGAATATCCAGTTATCCCAATGCTATTTATTGAATAATCTGTTTACCTCACTGATTTCAAATTTTCTTATGTTCTTATGTCTTGTATGTAGAAACATTTGTTTTTGTACTTCTGCTATTATGTTGATTTATTTATTCTCTGGCATTATGTTTTGATATCTGGTAGGGGAAATCCTTTCTTTCTTTTTGAAAAATGTCTTAACTAACCTGAAGCATTTATTTACCTTTTCCAGAAGAACTTTTTAATCTATTAATATCTAAATATCTTGTTTAAATGGTATTTTATACTTCAGTTTTATTTTATGTATGATTTATTCATTCAGTAATCTGAATCTTTTTTTTTTTCTTCCTTTTTTCTTAAATTTCAGAATCCTGTGTATGGAAACTCGCCTGAGTCAGTTCAGTCTAGAAGGGTAGTAATTTCTCATAATATGGACAAAGCTCTAAAAGAAGGTAAGGATTAAATGAGAGTATGTAATTACCATGTAAAGCAAATCATTATGTTCTAAAGGGAAAATTGTAACCTCTAACAAATTTATCTTCCTTGTCTGTTTGTAGCCTTAGGAATTTTTATTTACGAGTTTTTAAGATAACTGAAAAAATGTATCCATAGTTTAGTTGAGTGGATGGGATTTAAATATTAAGTAGGATTTACAGGTCATGAAGCTAACTGGCCATGTGGAGCTGGCTCCCCAATGTGAAACGAGGATCTGTTCTCTGCTGTCTGTTCTCTGGAAATATATTTTCTTCCAGATGTAACCTAGAGAAGATGTGTTGGGAATGAGTGCACTCAGGCTCACTCATTGACAACCAATTAAGGGTAGCAGTTAGCCTTCTGAAAGAGTGAAGGCGATGCCAGGAAGAGTGGTATTGAAGAAGGTTGAAGGCAGGGTGCCAAGGACACAGTATTGTTTATTGTTGTATATAGAAGTGGAAATATGTAAGCATAATTACAAATATTGAAATTGAGAAGATATATTTTGATCAAATTAAAAGCTCAAATAATATTTTAAAAATCAAATTTCTAAAAACTGAGTTTCACTTATAAGTGCAGGAAAAAAGTCTTCAGTTTTTCAAGTGAATACATGGTGTTAGATACGAAGTTGAGAGAACCGAGTGATACATAAGCAAGTATGTTTACTTTCATAGTCACAGAAATCACTATATTAAAATTTGAAGGTGAGTACTATGTAAGTGTAGAGACAGTATGAAATTGTGTGTATTCATAGAATTCTACAACTTTGGGAACTAATTAAAATTTTTAAGATATTTCTATTAGTAAAGTATGATGACTTTGATAAAAGCCAAATTTAAAATTCAGTAATTTTTAATAATGAAAATCTCAACGTCATGGTTTAAAAATAATTCTTAATTGCTCTTTTTGAAGTAAAATTTACGTACTTTGAAACGCACAAATCTTAAGTGTACATATAATACAGTAATTTTCATAAATGTATATAGCCATGTAATCAGTACCTTTTGCAAACTAAAATGTTTTCTTCTTTAAATGTTTGTTTGTTTATTTTTGAGAGAGAGTGAGAGCATTCATGCAAGCAAGGGAAGGGCAGAGAGAGAGTGGGAGACAGAGATTCTTAAGCAGGCTTCACAAGCTGACAGTGCAGAGCCTGACATGGGGCTTGTACTCAAGAACTTCGAGATAAAGACCTGATCTTAAAATCAGGAGTTGGATGCTTAACCACCTGAGCCACCCAGGAGCCCCTCAACATTTCTGTCATTACAGAAAGTTTGCTTCTTGTCCCCCTCTAATGAAACTCACTTTCCCTTGTTCTAATTTTATCACTGTAGATTAGTTTTCCCTATTCTTAAACCTCATAGAAGTTTGTATGGAATAATACAGTATGTAATGTCCTCTGTCTGGCTTCTTAGCGTTAAAAAAAAATTGTTTTTTAACATTTATTCATTTTGGAGAGATAGAGTGTGAGTGGGGTAGGGGCAGAGAGAGAGGGAAACACAGAATCCAAAGCAGGCTCCAGGCTCTGAGCTGTCAGCACAGACCCCGATGCGGGGCTCAAACTCACAAACCATCAAATCACGACCTGAGCCTTTTATCAGTTCATTCTTTGTTATTACTGAGTGTAGTTTTCCTTTATATTAATATAACTGTGTCACAATATATATCCTTTCTCTTTGTGGATGTTTGGGTTGTTTCTAACTTTTTGAAACATACTGAATAAACTTGCTATAAACAAGTATTTTTGTGGACATATGTTTTTCATTTGTTTTGGACAAATTCCTAGGAGTAGAATTGCAGGGCCAAGGGTAGTTGTGTGTTTAACTTTATGGGAAATTGCCAAATAATCTAAAGCGGTTATGTCTTTATTTCGACTCTAACGATGTCTGACTGTTCCAGTTGTTTTACATTATCACCAACATTTACTGTTGCCATTCTTTCTATTTTAACTATGCTGATAAATGTAAAACAGAGTCTTACTGTGACCTTAAATTGCATATCTGTGGTGACTGATGATGTTGAATATCCTTTCATGTGATTTTTGACCATTTCCATATCTTCATTTGTGATGTGTCTGTTCAAGTCTTTTCAAATTAAATTTATTTAACTTAGAATTGTAGGAGTATTTTTATTTTATTTTTTTTTTTTTAAATATTTTTTATTTATTTCTAGGAGAGAGAGAGAGAGAGCGTGAGCAGAGGAGGGTCAGAGAGAGAGGGAGTCACAGACTGAAACAGGCTCCAGGCTCTGAGCTGGCAGTCAGCACAGAGCCCGATGCGGGGCTCGAACCCACGAACCGCGAGATCATGACCTAAGCGAAAGTCGGACGCTCAACCGACTAAGCCACCCAGGCGCCCCTGTAGGAGTATTTTTAAAGCTCTATTGTGGTTTCACATTCCTTCTTAAATATAGATATAGTGAATACTTTCTACCAGTTTGTAAATTGTCTTTTATTTTTTAAATGTTGTCTTTGAGCAGAAAGTTTTAATTGTGATGACATTTAATTTACCAGTTCTTTTTTTCTCTCTGTTCTATTGATAGGATAATTTTGGTCCTCTGTCTTCAAGTTCATTGACCATTTTTGTTACATTTTTAGTCTGTAGTTAAGTGTATCCAGTGAATTGTTTTATTTAAATATTGGTTTTCTCATGTCTAGAATTTCTATTTGATTTTTTTTTTTTTTTTTTTTTTTTTTTTTTTTTTTTTTTTTTTTTTTTTTTGCAGCTTTGGGTTCTCTACTGAGATTTCCCCATGTCACTTACTATGACCATCTTTATCTTTAATTCCTTGAACATACTTATATAGCTGCTTTAAAGCCTCCTTGTGTGAAGTCCAAAACCTGGGCCATTTTGGATTTGGTTTCTATCGATTGATTTTTTTGCTCTTAAGTATGTGTTACTTGTGTTTGTTTCTTCTCAGGTCTTCTTTTTTTGATCGTGTCCTGAACAGTGTGGGTGCTACTTTTTAGACATTTTAGTTTCTGTTACTGTCCCCTGAAGAGTGTCAGTTTTTGTTCTAGCATGCAGCTTAATTTTTGACTGTTCACCTTGGGGATACTTGGCTTTACACATATTTTTAGGGCAGGTTTGCTTGGATTTTGTCCTTAGTCTGTGATGAATTTCTCAGTCCTGGGCCATAGGCTTAACTCTTCTAGTTAATGTTCATGTTCTCTACATAGTTTTAATGGAAAGTCCATGGTCTCATCTCTAGCTGGGCAGGATTCCAGCTCTGTGGTGTACAAGTATCTGCTCAGCTAAATCAGTGTTCCAGCTGGTGCTTTGAACTGGTCTCCTTGCAGTCGTACTTTTTATACCTGTGTAGGACAGTCAGCAATGGGTTTGAGAGTTTGTAATCCAGACTTTGGGGCTCCATCCTGTTTTGGATTTCCTGCATTTATTTTCAGCTGCTTTGGCAGTGCCTAACTCTGTTTCTGATGTCTTAGATTAAAATAAAAAATACACGGATGTTCAGTCTAAGTTTGAACTGCCTTGGGGCACCTGGTGGCTCAGACGGTTAAGCGTCCTATTTCGTCTTAGGTCATGATCTCACAGTTCGTGGGTTTGAGCCCCACGTCGGGCTCTGTGCTGACAGCTCAGAACCTGGAGCCTGCTTCGGATTCTGTGTCTCCCTCTCTCTCTGTCCCTTTCTGGCTCACACTCTGTCTCTCTTTCTCTCTCAAAAATAAATAAACATTTAAAAAAAAAGTTGTAACTGCCTTGTGTCTCTAGGACTGTTGAGTGCCTCAGGGGAGAGTTAAATAAACATGACTCGTACCAGTTCTAGTTCCTTCCATTCAGGGCTGATTTTCCCTTCAGTTTCTCTGACTTTTATTTCCTTTATTTTTAAAAAATTTTTTAATGTTTTATTTATTTTTGAGAGATAGAGGCAGCGTGAGCAGGGGAGGGTCAGAGAGACAGGGAGACACAGAATCTAAAACAGGTTCTGTGAGATCATGACCTGAGAGCCGAAGTTGGACGCTTAACTGACTGAGCCACCCAACCGCCCCTAAGATTTTATTTTTTTTAAGTAAGCTCTCCACCCAATGTGAACTGATGACCCTACGACCAGGAGTCACCTGCTCTCCCGACAGAGCCAGCCAGGCACCTCCTATAACCACATTTTCTTTATCCATTCATTCATCAGTGGCCATCTGGGTTGTGTCCAGCTTTTTGTTATAGTGAATATGCTGCTATGAACATGAGTGTCTCTTTAATTTTTTAAGACTGGAAAGTTTCTCTGCACTTAAACATGGCATATTTATCTACCATGGACCAATTTGTTTCAGAATATTTACGGAACAGAAAAGACCAGGACAGAGGCCTAGTTGACAAAAACCAAAACAGAATGAAACCAAAAAACCCCACAACCACATTATCCTCAGGCTACTTTCTGCACAATAATTTATTTCGAAAGAACAATATTATCCAAAGCCTCTGGGGGACGAGCTTTAGTTAATTACACTTTGGTGCAGGAATTTTTCCTTCCCCCCCCCCCCCACTATATTCTTAATGTTTACAATTTCCTCTCCTTTCTTTTAAGCAAAATGATTTTCAGTGACGTTGAACATGATATTATTTACCAAAAGAAGAGCTAAAGGCTGCTATCAAGTTGGTTATGAGAGTAAAATGTATGTATTTGGCAGTCCTTAAAAGCAGCAGTAAACCAGGGGCGCCTGAGTGGCTCATTCAGTTAAATGCCTGACTCTAGATTTCAGCTCAGGCTGTGATCTCCTGTGGGTTTGAGCCCCATGTAGGCTTGCTTCTAGATTTACCCTACTTTGTTACCCTAAATTCTCCTTTTACGTTAATCTAACTAAAGTTCCAATCATGTTATTCCATTTTATGTAATCTTCAGTGATTCCTCTTTAGCTGCTTATTTCTTTGAGAAATAATTTTTGTTGACTACTATTATGTGTTTAGAAGAAAGACTCTTTGCTTGGCAGTGAGGATAAGTGTTTTTCTCATTGTGGTTTGTTACATTTATGGTTATTTCTTTTTTTAAATTATTTTTTACTTGAGAGAGAGAGGGTGTGTGTGTGCATGAGGAGAGGAGAAGGGAGAGAGAGAATCTTAAACAGTCTCCATACTCAGCGTGGAGCTCAATGCGGGGCTTGATCCCATAACCCTGGGATCATGCATGACCTGAGTTGAAATCAAGACTTAGATGCTGAACCAACTGAGCCACTCAGGTGCCCCTATGCTTATTTCTTAATAGAGACCATAAAATAATTTTATCATGAATTTCTGTATCTCTTCGAATTGACCCATAGAGTATCTTTGAAAATAATTCATATATGTACTTGTGTAAATGAGTATGTGTGGCTGTGTATATATTCTTAGAATCATGGCTTTGTTAAATGCTTTTTTTTTTTTTTTTTTTTTTTGCCTAACACGGGGCTCAAACTTATGACCCTGAGGTTAAGAGTCATATGCTTGACTGAGCCAGCCAAGTGCCCTTGTTTCATACTTTTTATATTTGTTATATTTTTATAATACTTAGCTTAAAGGGGTATTGATAAGCTGTTGATAGAGATTTGTTAGTGTGACAGGTATATGTTCTATTACTGAGTTCAGATTTTTGTCAATACTCATTTTTATCAATTCCTAACCAAAACGTATTATCGGAAGAGTATTTTAGAGCTTTATTAGTTAGCATGTGCGATGTGGTTAACACACGTAATAGGACATTATGTAGATGAATAAGCCATTCACAGAAATCCTTTAGCATACTAAGAAGATTTTATTTTAAAGATACTAAGTCTCTTACAATGGCTTTTAATTTCCTTCTATAATTGAGAGTAAATTTTAACAAAAGGAAAAATCCTCCTATTTTCTAAATGTTTTGGGTTGTAGATTTATTTGCTACTAGTTAAAAATTCTGTGGCATGGAAACTTTGTTTAATGAAAAACTTAGGGAGAAAGAATTGCAAAGGAACAAATTAATGTTTTGTTGTCAGGGTGGCTCTTAACATGCTCTGATTGCTTGGCATTGAGATGTCCAGGAGAAGGATGTAAAGGACTTAAAGACAAGGGCCTGTGGAGGTTACATGGTTCAGCCCAGCATCTCAGGAACTAATTTTTTCCTTATGCATTGGATATCCAGCTTGTTTAGAAGTTCCCTCTGGTGGAATATTCACCATCTAATGTGAATCTTGAACAGCTTTAATGCTTTTATTTAAATCCTCCTTAATGTTGAACAGAATAAACAACTTGTGACTTTGACCTGTTTGGTTCTATTAATGCCTTCTAGGGCAGTGTTTAAAGATATAGCCATTTGCATATTTTTCCATATAAATATGTTTTAAACAAGCTGGATATTCACTGGGCAAGGAAACTATTTCAGATGTCTCATGTCTTGTACTCCTGTGACTTATTTTGTTCCAATTTCATGTGCGACTATTGTGTGCTGAGTACAAAGAGTGTTTGCAGGTAGGATCCTTGGCTTTGCCACCTATTTAACTTTGAGCAAGTTATTTCACTTCTTGGAGTCTCAGTTTCTGAGACAATGTAGCTCAATTACTGTGTAGGAACAATGATCTATTTGTTGCCAATAAATGAGATTATAGGATTGACCTATTCCTGTTTTTGCCGTAATTTCTTAAATATCTGGGTCAGAAACCTTTCCTCTTTTCTCCTAAATGGAATAGTCAGTTAGGAATGAGGTGTGTTTGAGGTGCCTGGGTGGCTCAGTTGGTTAAGCATCTGACTTCAGCTCAGGTCATGATCTCGTGGTTTGTGAGTCTGAGCCCCGTGTTGGGATCTGTGCTGATAGCTCAGAGCCTGGAGCCTGCTTCAGATTCTGTGTCTCCCTATTTCTCTGCCCCTCCCCTGCTCCTGCTCTGTCTCTCTCTCAAAAATAAACACTTAATTTTTTTTTAAAAAAAGGAATGAGATGTGACTACTTTTTGTAAAACCTAGAAAACCTAGCCATTTTTTAAAAATGTTTATTTTTGAGAGAGAGAGTGCATGTATGGAAGGGTCAGAGAGAGAGAAGGAGAGAGAAAATCTCAAGCAGGCTCCACACTGTCAGCGCAGAGCCTGATGTGGGGCTCAAACTCCCGAATCGTGAGATCATGACATGAGCCAAAATCAAGAGGGTCAGATGTTTAACTGACTGAGCAACCCAGGTACCCTAGAACACATAACAGCCATTAGTTCAAATTAATATCTGAAAGTGAGCAGAAAATAGTCAAAAGGTTTAGGAGATGATTAATTTGTTGGATTTGTTTTTGTTTTGCCTTTTCTTTTGTGTTCAGTGGATATTTGTCTATTTTACCTTCCATGCTGGAAGTTTTACAGTAGTAGAATTAAATACTTACTTAATGAAAAACGAAAGATTGAGGTAGTATCTTTTTTTCTTTTTAATGCCTCCCCATTAGTCTTTGGCAGGTAATGGTTCTCAGCTTTAAGGCTTAGCTGTCTTAAATATCCTATCCCACTACTGAGGCCAGTGGAATCACTTTGAGAATTTAGCTAACCCTTTGTACATACATGTCTGTGAACAAAATTCTTGGTGCTCTCTGTATGTTTTTGATCTATGAGACTTAAGATGCTATTTTGTAAATTATTATAAAGCTATAATGCAGACATTCTGGAAATGTGGAAAAGCATTGGATACACTTCTACAATTGATACTCTGAGAAAAAAAGCTGTCACAGATTATTAAAACAAGAATCTTTTTTTTCCTTGACTTGGGAGCTGTGGCACATACATGGAGTCCTCACACAAGATGAATACCCATCCTGAGCTGGAGGTTCAATTTGTGACCCAGGTTTCTAGGAAATAGGACTCCCCCCCACCAAGTGCATTTAAAATTGGTATGAATAAAATGAGCAACAAATCCTGGACTGCACAGGTATTTGAGAATTATAGGTTAGACCAGCTGTGAGGTCAGTCAGGATCCCAAGTTACATTTTGTTTCATAGGATTCCTGAGGACAAAGCAAAGCAAGAGAATAAACTATTGATCTGAGCTGATGTATGGTCATATCAAAATTAAGCCAAACAAGTGGTATTTGAAGAAGGAAAGAAGAAAAACCTTGAGAAATAAGCAGTGCTTAAAAAATAGTACAGGTATCCTTGAGCTGGAACACGAGTATGTGGCTAAGTGTTTTTCTCCCTTAGGGGAATCACCATTTAAACCTTTTCCTCCTCTATGGACTTGAGCTGCCCTGAGCAATACAGTGACCACTGTACAGAAGTGGGGATTGAGTAATGTGGCTAATGCAAATTAAGATGTGCTAAAAGTATAAAATATATACCAGATTGTGAAGACTTAGTATGGAAAAAAAATTTCATGAATTTTAGTATTGAATAGGTATTGAAACCCTAATATTTTGGATATATTAGTTGAAATATATTACTGAAATTTAACCTGTTTCTTTTTTCCCTTTTTAACGTGGCTACTAGACACTTAAGATTACATATGTGACTTTCCTTTTTCTGTTGGATGTCACTGGTCTAGAGCTCAGGTTTTTTATTTCTAAGGCATAAAATTGGTCCAGAATTAAGAAAAGAGAGACTGGAAATCTTGAGAGAAAGTGATCAGCTACAGATGCTGAGCCTGGTGTGATACCTGACTCATGGGATTCTCATTGTGTTAGTTGGGGTCTCACTAAGACACAGAAACCACATAGTACCTGAACAAGAAAGTTTAATATAAAGTTTTATCAACTTGTAAAGGGACTTAGCTACTGAGAGAGAACTCCAAAGAATACTGGAAGAGCAGATAATGGGAGTGATCACTACCCCTGGTGGTGGCCAAGCAGAGCACATTAAGGAGCACACAGTGGGAGAGGGTTCTTTCTTTACCCTGGAGCTGAGATCCGGGCCTGACTGGGGAGGGCATAGCTGTGGTCCATGTGATGGTAGAGTGGTTTGGGGAGACACCATAGGTGACAGGAAGCCACCACCAGGGTGCTAGCACAATTCTCTGGGAAGCTGCCCTCTGCGTGCCATTGGAATCTGCTGGGGGTGAGTGCCATCTGCTGCCCCACATGCTGCTGTGTGCAGCACACGTCAGGGACAGTCAGAGAGGAGCACACGGCAACCAGGAGAGAAGCCCCTTCCTCTTTTAGAGTCTCTCCAGCACCCTCTCCTGACAAACTTTGACATGATCTGGGTTGGCAAAGAAGAAACGTTTATGGGGTCCATCTCCAGTATCCTAAAGCAGGACAGAAAATGGTGCATTTGGAGCAGAGAGGCAATAAACTGATGACTGGCACACTCCATAAGGATATTGCCACTGCATAAGATGCTCTGTTGTTTTGATAAACTTAGATAGTTTGGCACCAAGATAGAATATTTAAAAATTGGCCCGTCTATGAATTTTGAGGACATATGGTCACCACACTCGTAGAATTTTAGTTAGAGGAGAATCTTTTATTTTGAAATATTTTAGGAAAGATTATGTCTTCTCTTATTTTGTTATCTCCTGTCTTTATATTTTAAACAGTGAATGTTAAGTAGTAGCTTCTGGTAGAAATGCTGTCTTGGTGTTTTATCAAAGTTTTATTCCTTGCTCTGTTTCTTCCTGGTAGTGTTTGACTACAGTTACAGAGATTATGTTCTGTCCTGGTATGGAAATCTCAGCAGAGACGAGGGGCAGCTTTACCATCTGCTCTTAGAAGACTTTTGGGAAATTGCCAGACAACTGCGCCACAGACTGAGCCACGTGGATGTGGTTAAAGTCGTCTGCAATGATGTTGTAAGAACTTTACTTGCTCATTTCTGTGACCTGAAAGCTGCAAATGCCAGGTAACTGTTTGAATATAAACAACTTCCCTCGCTTTTTTTTTTCACATTAAAATATTTTTCTTTTGTAGAAAGGGGTCAGAGTCCAGTCTAGAATTTTCTGCCTCTCACTGGTACTTGGCTTGAGATGTACATATATTGAGATGTAATAATTATAGTGTGCTGATAGAGAATTTTTTTTTTTTTAAGTGTTAGGAGTACTGTGAAGAGTGTATGTGAATTTACAATTTTTGGAAAAGTTTAGAATTCATGATTTTTTTTTGTAAGTCCTGTGTTAAGAGCTCTGTTTCATCATAGTATCCTGAAAATTGACTATTTATTTAATTATTATTATTACAATTACTACTTTTATTCTGAAATACCATTTTCCTTATTTTAGCCTAATTTCTATTTTTTTTTACATTTTCTTTTTTTAAAATTTGCATCCAAGTTAGTTAGCACATAGTGCAATAATGATTTCAGGAGTATAATTCAGTGATTCATCCCCTACATAAACAGCCAGTGCTCATCCCAACAAGTGTCCTTCTTAATGCCCCTCACCCAACCCTCAGTTTGTTCTCTGTATTTAGGAGTCTCCTATGGTTTGTCCTCTGCCCTATTTATATATTATTTTTGCTTCCCTTTCCTTAAGTTCATCTGTTTTGTTTCTTAAATTTCACATAGGAGTGAAGTCATATGATATTTGTCTTTTTCTAATTTCACTTAGCATAATACATTCTAGTTCCATCCACGTTGTTGCAAATGGCAAGATTTCACTCTTTTGGATAGGTAATATTCCGTTACATACATACATACATACATACATACATATATATATATACATACACATATGCATACATATGTATACATATACACACATATACGCACACACACCACATCTTCTTTATCCATTCATCAGTTGATGGACTTTTGGGTTCTTTCTATACATTAGCTATGATCAGTAGCACTGCTGTAAATATTGGGTTGCATGTGCCCCTCCGAAGCAGCACTCCTGCATCCTTTGAATGAATACCTAGTAGTACAGTTGCTGGGTTGTAGGGTAGTTCTATTTTTAATGTTTTGAAGAACCTCCGTACTGTTGTCCAGAGTGGCTACACCAGTTTGCATTCCCACCAGCAGTGCAAAAGGGTTCCTCTTTGTCTGCATCCTCGCAAACAACTGTTGTTTCCTGAGTTGTTAATGTTGGTCATTCTGACAGGTGTGAGGTGGTTCTCATTGTGGTTTTGATTTGTATTTCCCTGATGGTGAGTGATGTCGAACATGTTTTCATGTGTCTGTTAACCATCTGGATGTCGTCTTTGGAAAAGTGTCTGTTCATGTCTTTTGCTCATTTCTTCACTGGGTTATTTATTTTTTGGGTGTTCAGTTTGATAAGTGCTTTATAAATTTTAGATACTAACCGTTTATCGATATGTACTTTGCAGATATCTTCTCCCATTCCATTGGTTGCCTTTTAGTTTTGCTGTTTCCTTCACCTTGCAGAAGCTTTTTTTTTTTTTTAAATGTTTTATTTATTTCTAGGAGAGAGAGAGAGAGACAGCGTGAGCAGGGGAGGGTCAGAGAGAGAGGGAGTCACAGACTGAAACAGGCTCCAGGCTCTGAGCTGGCAGTCAGCACAGAGCCCGATGCGGGGCTCGAACCCACAAACTGCGAGATTATGACCTAAGCGAAAGTCGGACGCTTAACCGACTAAGCCACCCAGGTGCCCCAGAAGCTTTTTATTTTGATGAGGCCCCAATAGTTCATTTTTGCTTTTGTTTCCCTTGCCTCGGGAGACATGTTGAGTAAGAAGTTGCTCTGGCTGAGGTCAAAGAGGTTTTTCCCTGCTTTCTCCTTTAGGATTTTAATGGCTTCCTGTGTTACATTTCAGTCTTTCATCCATTTTGAGTTTATTTTTTCATATGGTGTAAGAAAGTGGTCCAGGTTCATTCTTCTGCATGTTACTGTCCACAGTTTTCCCAACACCATTCCCAGGTGCCCCGAATGTCCTGCTCCTGAATGCTGAATTACAGCATTTCTAACTTGCACGTAAAAGTCGTCTTATTGAAAGGAGTGGCCTTCTTCCTGTTTGGATATGGACTCAGTAGGAGAGGGGCTCCTTACAGTTAATGTGGCCTATTCTCACTGATAACTATTTGATCTCTACTTTCAGGGAAGAGAGAACGTATCTGACAGACACACAGGAGCATGAATAAGCATTGGCATCCTTGTTGGGCAGGTGGTAACTGCTGTTCTCTCCTAGGAAGTCCTGCTGTGTGACTTTACCAGTGAGCAGTTCTGTTCTGCCCTGTGCTGTTGCTCAGTGGGGCCCAGCTGCCAAATGTCATTGTCCAGCAGCAGCTCCCTGTCCCCGGCTAGATTGCCGCTTTCTAGGAATCCTTTTCTCTCCCTGAGTCTACCTAGCACAAGCTTATGAGACCAACGTTTACAGAGCCATCTCATGCCTAGTATTTTCCAGCTTTCTGCCCGCACTGCGTTGCAATTAATGCAGTTTTGCATTTTAAAAAACCATGCATGTTTAAAAAACCATGACCCATAGTAAGAAATACATTTTCTATTGTGACCTAATTTCAAAAAACTGTACTCTCATTACCTGTGATAATTGATACCTTTTGTTAACAGGTTTTTAAATGGTGTTGGAGACTAACTAAATTTCATTTTATTCCTTGTGGGTCACAACCTAGATTTGAAAAAAACTACTGTAGAGCAGTGGTTCTCAGATTTTTTTGGTCTCAGGACCTGTCTGTACTCTAAAAAGTCATGTGGGCCCTATCTCATGGGGAGCTGGAACCAGCTTGTACTCGTTTGCAAGAGCTGACTGTGCACGTCTCTTCGTCTCTTCCCTACTTGGAAATCAGTAACATCACCTTGTTAGCTTGTAATTGGCCATGGTGGGAGTATTTACACCGTGCAATGGGCAAGTGCTACAAATCAGAGCTGTTTTTCCCCTTGGGGAGCCACTTGTTAAACCTAATACCTTCTCACCTCTCGTTATACTACTGATATTTACCATGTCAGATATTAGAAGTAAGAAAGTTTTGAAGTGCATGAATACACAACACACTTCCCATTAGCCAGCAGAGTGATGTCAGCACACATCGGGTAGCCTCTGGAAGCTCTCCTGTGCTTGTGAGAACAGGAGTGAAACAGAAGAGTGATGTTTTGTACTGCACATAGGGGTCCCCAGACCAGCCTTTGCAAACAGTTGTTGCTAGAGAAAGCAGCTTCTGGTAAGGGAGTATGTGAACTAATAAGGAAAGTGAGAGTATGAGTACTCTTGGCTTCTATCCCTGGTGTTTCAAAACCTCCAGCCTCTACTTTTGAGTGTCTAGCAATCCCTTGGAGCACCTGCTGGCTGGCTGTGGTATCTGTTGTATACAGTGCTCCTTCATTCTGCCTGGCAGATACTGTCCAAGACTTGTTTGAACTCCATGAAAGGTCATTAAAAAAATTTTTTTTTAAATGTTTTCTTTATTTCTGAGAGAGAGAGAGAGAGGGAGAGAGACAAAGACAGAGACAGCAGGGGAGAGTCAGAGAGAGAGGGAGACACAGAATCTGTAACAAGCTCCAGGTTCTGAGCTGTCAGCACAGAGCCCGACGTGGGGCTCGAACCCACAAACTGTGAGATCATGACCTGAGCTGAAGTCAGACTCTTAACCAACTGAGCCACTCAGACATCTCTGGATGGTCATTTTAAAGTAGTTAAATTATGGTCCAACAGAGGACAGTATTTTAAATCCATGGATTATTCCAGTTAGAAGACTGATGGATTTAGGTTTGGGAGAAGAGCAAGTGGTTAGAGAAATTTTAGTATTTTTATGATTATCTAATTTGAACATGAATATCTATTTTTCATGGAGACATTTGCCAGCTTCTGAAATTACTGCTTTTTTGACTAATCTAAAGGTATGGGTAAAGCATTGCAATAATAGAAACAGAGAATTGATTCCATTTTAGAAACGCATTCTCCTTGGGCTTCTAGTTGTCTTATACCAATGGTAGATTTATTTTGCTGATATCTGGGCTATGCCCAGAAGCTCTAGTTGATGATTTTTATTAAAGAAAAAAAAATCCACTCTGTCCTGGTATTACAATCATTTGGAAGAGTGCCAGTAGGTTACGGGTGTTTTTCATATAGATGATGGTGCCCTGGAAGTGAACCCCAGAGAACTCCTATCTGATTGTGCATTATCTTCTACAGATCACACAGTGAGACTGGCAGACAGCGTGTTTGATGGCTGTGTCTACACTTGCCTGCTCTGGGTTAACAGTGCCCTCATCCTAGAAATCTCTATTGGTGTGCCGGTATCTGTTGACTTTGTAAAATGACTTTGGCATCCTGGAAGCACCCAATTGAATTGGCCACTGTCAGACAAGCGAATAATAAATTGCATTAATAAAAACAGCACAATAGCTGTTAGGCAGTTGTGTGGAGGCAGCTTTCCAGTCAGCTCGTATTTATTTGCAGGCCGACATTCTGTTGCTGCTGTAAACCCATCCAGATCACACTCACTTCTTGCCTCTGCTTCTTCTTCCTTTGTCCCATCTGTCTTGTTCCAGCATGTTTCAGGAAAATCTAAAACTGATTCTTTGTATGCTGTTTAATCAATAACCTTTTGAATTTCACATTCTTTTTATAGCCTCTTTATGTTTTGTTTACTTGTCAAGCACAGGCATGCTGTTTAAGGGAGAAAGTAATTTTTACTAATGTATTCTGTCTTTATATCTGAAATGTCCCCTCCCCTTTTAATCTTTGCGATCTTTGATTAGAGAGCAGTGTGAAGAGTCTGGACTTGAGAGTCAGGCAGAACAGGAGGGTTTATTTCTACCATTTATTACTTCTAGCTTTAGACTATTCACGTAACCACTCACATCCTCAGTATTCTCATCTGTGAAGTGGTGGTGATGATATCTGCTTCTTGGTGTGGGTGGGATGATTAAGTAATGTTGTACATAGGAAATTTATAAAAGGCTAATGTTCGTCTGGTCACTCAAGGAATGAGAACCCACACGGAAGTAGTAGGAATTGCAGTAAACAAATGATTGATCTGCACTGGGACAGGAGGTTGCTGCCTGGATGAAGAAGGCACACGGACACCTCCTGACCCAGCAGTAGCCACGTGCCTCATGGGTTCTCAAGCAATACCTGATGTCCACGGACTAGAGGGCGTGATGGGAGTATCCTGCTTGAGTTGTTGAACAGAGGGATTCCAGCGAAGCCTTTGCCTCTCTTTTTTCCATAGATCGAACTGTTTTGACCAGTGTCTGGCCTTTGGCTCATTTGGAAAGTTTTCCCCTAAATCCGTTCTAGGAGGCAGATGAATTTGTAGAGTCTGAGGGCCAGGCTGTTTTTTATGATCTGCCTTTCATGGGAACAGAGAGGGGATTGTTTACTCTTTGAGACTGATTAAAGAAGCCTCACTTGTTAGTTTTTTTGGGGGGATCAGCTTTTCCCAATAATCATTAACCAAATACACATTGTAAAGTAAAATTTTACCCTTAAAAGTGCTTGACATGACAAAAATAGCATCTAGATCTTACTATATTAAAATAACAACTCTAGCTGGCAGCATAGTTAGTTTAAAATAGTTGAGGATGCCATTTTAAATATAACATTGTAATTTTTTTAAGGTAAACTCTACCCTCAATGGTTCAAACTCCTGAACCTAAAACCAGGAGTCCCATGCTCTACCAGCTGAGCCAGCTAGGCACACCTGAAGGTGCCATTTTTAAAAAAGTCAACATATATCAGTACATATGCAAAGGCTTATTCTTAAAATCTGTTTCTTTTGTTGGCTTTGTACCTTAGTATTGAGTTTCTCTTGCTTGTCATAGAAGACAAAGAGGAAATCTTTATTTTTTAGAATACCTACTCTGGAAACTAGTCTTCATTTTCTAGTGCAAAAAGCAAGTGCAGTGAACTCCCAGGAGATCTAGTTGTAAAGGTGCCAATATGCATTTGTTTCATTTCCTGTGAAATCCCATTAGGATTGCTCTCCTGTGTGGTGACCTCCACCCCATCCCCAGGATTGACCACTAGTTATTGTGAGAAGTCCTAAACTTTGCATCTTACCTGGTATTAGTTATTAGATATTAGAAAAATTAGCTTCCCAGTCTTTTTTGGTCACTACTGCTATCAAGATACTCTGGGAAAAGGAGGTATAGAAAGTTCTAGTTTCCACTCCTCTTCACTCAGATCCTCCAAATTAGTGGTGCTGGGATAAGGATAGGTCAGTACTGAGAGGGAAACCTCTGACCAGGGTGGGCAAGACTATTGAGAATATACTTGGTGGGGGTATGGGGGGGTGCCTGGGTGGCTCCCACATCATTTGAGTGTCTGACTCTTCATTTCAGCTCAGGTCATGATCCCAGGGTCATAGGATGAAACCCTGTGTTGAACTCTGCACCAAGTGTGGAGCTTGCTTAAGATTCCCCCTCTCAGGTCATGATCCCAGGGTCGTAGGATTGAACCCTGTGTTGAACTCTGCACTGAGTGTGGAGCCTGCTTAAGATTCCCTCTCTCTCTCTCTCTCTCTCTCTCTGACACACACACACACACACTCTCTCTCTCTCTCTCTCTCTCTCTCTCTGCCCCTTCCCTCCCTTCCCAACTCAATCTCTGTCTCTTTGTGTCTCAAATAAAACAAATTAAAAAAAGAAAACAACCTTGGAGCCTCACAGAAGGCAATTTGCCACCAATTCATGTGATATTAAGTCATGGACCCTCTCCTCAGGAGGAGAACCACAGAACTTTTATCTCATGATGACCTTTTCAGGAAAGCTGGCTAGTGACCCTGGCTTATGCTTTCTTAGGTTTTTTTGTTTTGTTTTGTTTCGTTTTTTAATGAAGTTGTAGATCACATTTAAGAAGACATCTAGGAGACTTAAAAATAATCCAGTTAAAGTACCCAGAAGGATTAAATTCCTACTTTCCTGGATTGTTGCTATGATTTAGGAGTCGTGTGTAATTGTTGATGCTACTTAAGGTTTTAAACCCCAAAAAGCTATGCATTTGCATTTTTCATGTGATTGAGAAAATTATTGGCTATTGATATTTTTGAGGAGTGGACACAGTTATTAAAACAGATATTTTGTCCATTTGAGATATTTTATACTTAATGATCCATAACCAGTTTGTTTCCGGAGATTTCTTTCCTTCCTCTTCCCTCTCTTCATTGATTTTTTTTTTTAGACATGAAGAACAGCCACGGCCTTTTGTGCTGCGTGCATGCTTGAGGAACTCCCATGATGAAGTGAGATTCCTACAAATGTGTTCTCGGGTTCTGGTGTTCTGTCTGCTCCCCTCAAAGGATGTCCAGTCTCTCAGTTTACGTATAATGCTTGCAGAAATTCTCACAACAAAAGGTACTTTTTTTTTTTAATAGTTTATAGTCAAGTTGGTTTCCATATAACACCCAGTGCTCATCCCAACAAGTGCCCTCCTCCATGCCCATCACAAAAGGTACTTGTATAAATACTTCCTATTACTAATGTGATGGTTGTGTGAACAAATGTGCTACACACTAATGGGATAACACTTTGTATACACCAATGCAGACCTTGTATATTGTGGGACGTAGGGGAGCTAAAATCTTTTCAAATTTTCAGACTTTAAGTGTCACTCAAAGAGAGCATTTTTTGGCCATCCATGATAATCAAGTTTTTATGTAACATGTTGCCAAGTGCATAGTTCATTCTGTTGTTTATTTTGACAGAGGATAATCAGTCCTTACGCTCTTCACAGGGGTACATCCATTTGGGATAGGTTTTGAGTTACCCAGGTCAATAATATATACATCAAGGAAAGAATATACTCCAGTGTGCATTTACTTAAAACACTTTTAAGATAGAAGATTCATTGATAATGCTTATACATAATTTTGTGAACATGGAATAAATAAAAAAGGATCTGTACTATAATATAATGAATTACTACAGAAAGTATATTGAGGAGACGCTTGACCAGAATAAGAAAAGTGGAAGAAAATAGAACCTAAGAGAAATTTCTCTTGACTCAAAATCTCAAATAACACTGCCTTTGATGTGCATTTATGGAATATTTCATTTATTATCTGTGGCTGTTAGTGGATACCAACCACAGAGAAAAGGGAACTTTTTAACCGAAAGTTGGTAGGGTGGATTGGTAGTAGTATCATTGGCTTTTTAACAGCTTCTTCCCTGAGGTCTGCTTTCACCAGTTGAGAGCATGTTCAATTTCCTGTTTTGGCACACAGCACATAACAAACTTTATAAAAGAAATAAAAGAAAAAATAATCTGTGTACTTAATTTTGATGTGTTTGTTAGGAACTTGGGTTCCAAATGACTTTGTTTCATTATTCCTTTAAAGTTAACTCATTTGTTAAGACAGCCACTGGCTTGCAGCCCTAGCTGGTAGCATACCTAGAGGGATGGGCAGCTGTCTGTTCATGCACACATGTTTTGAATATTCGAGTTGTTCGTATGTTCCCCACTTGGGTAGTTTAAACACATCTCCTGAGTGTTGTGTCAGTTCTGTAAAGGGAAAACAGTTCCTCCATAGGACAGTACCATTTTCAGTGGTGCTTTCTTTTCTGTCCCGCAGTCTTGAAGCCGGTAGTGGAGTTACTTAGTAATCCAGATTACATCAACCAGATGCTGCTTGCCCAGCTGGAGCGCAGAGAACAGATGAATGAACATCACAAAAGAGCCTACACCTATGCTCCTTCTTATGAAGAGTTCATCAAGCTTATTAACAGCAACTCAGATGTTGAGTTCTTGAAGCAACTAAGGTATTTTGCCTTTAATTATAGCTAAATTATAATAGCTGCTAATTATCTTCCTCTCCCTTGTTAGGTTAAAATAAAATGTGGTTGTCAGGGAGGCACAAGGAAGCCTATATTCAGTGACCAGTAAATTTATCCAGCTTCTCCTTTAGCAGAGGAATTAGTCTTTTTTTTTTTTTTTTTTTAAAGTATCGTGTTTTTCAAGTAATTAGGTTCTAATAGATTGAAAGCTGTGTCATTGTAGAAGGACCTGCTTAGCCGGATAAGCAGATGCTTACCTTAGAAAAGCATTGGAAGGAGATGATGTGTTTTTAAAATTACATAGTAGAACATTGGTTGATTTTCATGTTTCTTAGAAAATGTAGGCCCAGGTTTGGGAATCATGGGTTCTTGACTAATTGCTTTGAAAAAATATGTTTCAAATGTACCACAGGAGTCTCTTTTATAGGGGAGTTCAGTCTTCCTTACTGTATTTGAGATATCTTAGAGGCATTGAATGTGTTTTTGTGTATTTATATTTTATTTCTCTAAAACGTGCATATACAGTATGCTAATATTGTAATGTACAGTTTGTGGATTTTCTAGGCTTCTGTAGTTTCTCCTCTATTTTAGTGTCCCCAAAAAATAATACATAGGGAAGAAAGGCAAGTCTGATGTGTCAGTTTTGCTTCTGGTAAGTAATTTGCTTTTTGATCATTGTGGCAATTGACCTGATAGAGAACCCAAGATCCCATATCCCAGATTTGTGCTCGGAGGTTTACAGGTTATGCCCACTCAAAGATCATCCTTTCCATGGCTTTCTTTGACTCCTTTTAAAGTGTCATTCCGTAGAATGTGAAAGAGCTCACAATGACAGGACATCTTTGTTGCCTCCTCTTCCCCTTAAAATTGCCAACACACACACACACACACACACACACCCCTCAAGTGCTGGAGATGCTGTTCAGAGGAGTATTTCAATATTTCTCTACCTGATGCTCCTACACCTATTGTCCCCAGATGTATCGCATGTGGTGTGACAAAGGTGTCATGACCACCCTCTGTGAAATTGGAGTTTTCTCTTAAGACATTGTTTGTGAGCAGATGGTACTTCGTGTTGATAAATTGTGGAGGCATGGCATTCCTAAGTACTTTTTCCCTGTTAAGTAGTCTTTTCACAATACAGTCAGATGGGGACCATTTGGTAAGTCCAAGGGAGTTTAAGATAACAACTTAGATCAATGATGACAGATACTTAACTGAATCAGTATTCATTCTACTTCCAGACTTATAAGTGAGTGTTTTCTGTTTTGTGTACCAAACAAAAAAATCCCAGCACTGCACACATGTTGACCTAGATAACCATATAACAAAAAGGTACCAAAAGGCTTTTTAAAATCAGAAGTAATTGTTTTGAATGGTCAACCATTGGTTTGCTAGCACAGTTCTGTATTATAATATGAATGGATCTTGATTAAAATTAATAGTCCACCTTTTTCAAAATGTGCTAATCAAAGGCTCAGAACTATTTGAAATGCTATAGATATCTTAATGTTGGGCAGTTCCTCATCTCATAGGTAAAAAACTAACTCAGCAAGAATTGACCTTTAAAAAACAAAAGCCCCAGGATGATGAGACAGCTTGGTTTTGTCACAGTAGGAGCATTTTGGACTGCCTCCACCTGAGTGACCAAAGAGTACACTAGAAATTCTGATTTGACATTTTCCCTTTATAATGATGAAACAAAATTGGCATGAGCTCTTAACTCTTCTGGAAGACCACTTCCTCCTGATGTCATAAATAGGGCAATACTAAAGGCTAACACACCGGGTGTGTTGAGAGGCAGACCCTCTGTTGATCACTGACAGGCTTAAGGGGCAGTAGAAATGCTGAACTAAAGAGTGTTTTATTTTGTTTGTTCATTTTTTGTTTCTTTCAAAACCTTGAGATACAGTGTACAGCCCATTAAATTCACCATTTTAAAGTGTATAATTCAGTAAGTTTTAGTGTTTTCAGACTGTGCAACCATTACCTCTAATTCCAGAATATTTTCATCATTCTAAAAAGAAATGCTATGCCCATTTGCAGTCACTCTCCATTGCCCCTCCCCCCAGCCCTTGACAACCCCTAATCTCCTTTCTGCCTCTGTGGATCTGCCTATTGTGGACATGTGATACAAATGGAATCATGCTACATGTGGCCTTTTGTGTCTGGCTTCTCTACTCAGCATCTTATTTCCAAGGGTCATCCATGCTGTGGTATGAATCAATACTCATTTCTTTTGTTGGCTGAATAATATTCTGTTGTATGAATATACCACATTTTGTTCACTTATTCATCAGTTGATGGACAATTTGGGCTGTTCGCACTTTAAAGAATGCCTTTTTGGGTTACCGTTGGGAATTTTTGGAAGTAGCATCAGTGACTTGATAGAGTAAAATAAAATGTGGATTCCTTACCTCTTCCTATCTCCATCTCTCCCTACTGAATACCTGCCCTCAACAAGGAGTGATAGAGTACAAGACACCAGCAAGGGATCTTCCTTCTGTGCATTATTCCAATCCCATATATATTCCTATGCTCATTTGTGCCCTCCACTTCACTGTTGGGGCCTGTTTCCAACAAAGTTCAGAGTCCATGTGGAGGACCCTTGGAAGCATCATCAAATTCTTAAAGTGCCCATTCTATTAGAAACAAAAAGAATACGTTTTCAGATTGAATTATGTTTATGTAATGACTGAGTGCAACTGGAATGACCTATTTTTCTGCCCCCCCCCCCCCCCCCCCCCCCCCCGCCCCGTCTCTTTATAAGCTTTCAGTTCCTCATGTAAATCTTGGGAAATATGTTGATGACTTCTCTTTGAAGGGCTGCAGAATTCTTGCAGTAGGCAGTGTCAATTATGGGATCCTGAAGCATATATAGCCCCCTCAACAAGCGAGGCCCCTCAAGAACTTTGGGGAAAAATACTGTGAAGGCATTTTTCTCAATGAGAGATGTGTACATCCAGAGTTAGTTTCTGAACACTCTTATAAATACTGTATTATCCTGAGGCATCTTGCCCTGACCTAGAACTATGAGACAGTTCCTTGGGCTTTGCTCTATGAGAAAATGTGTGGCAGTTGTGTTTGGTATGGCACTGGTGTATCTTTTATCCAAGGGGCAGTGTCCCTATTCACTGTATGTGAGGGTAACCCAGAGGGGAACCTATGTTTTCTGCTTCTTGCACAGATTGAACTAGAAAGGCTACCAGGAACAACTCTCCAGTGGCAGAGTTATCTTTTTGCTCAAAAAAGGTGATGTTGCACAAATAATCTGGCTACTTGGCTACTCATTATTTATCTGATGGAAAATTTGCTCTCTATTAGAGGGTCAGGTCTGCTTACCGTTACTGATAGTCAAACTTGCTTTCCATCCGACTCCTGTCTAAAGACAGCATCGATGAAGCTTATCAGCTGCCCAGCACTAATGGAGCTGGTTTCTTCAGTCATAGTCTGAACTATTCTGTTGTTTTTCTTCTGCAATTAGAATACTCTGCTGTCTGATTTTATTAGCATTTTAGGTTACTATCTGCACATTGCTCTCAGTAAGATTTTGAGATAGACTGCCTAAGGTGGAGAATGTGTCTTACTTAGACTAAGTAGTTGATGGAATTGTGCACTTTTATTTCATACATATTTGGGAGATGTATATTTTCTAAAGGAAGTCAAGTCATTAAACTCTGTTGGGTTGAAATGCATCAAAAAACAAACAACCAAGCGAAAAAACCTCGATAGTGATATTTGTAGTTCTGTGGTTGTTTTTTTTCTGAGTCAGCAAGAGCTGCTTTTACAGTAGGATTGATTATAGAGCTCGAAGTGCTCCCTTTAGGAGCACCAAACTAGTGGGTTTTGACCTTGGCTGTATATTAGGATCACCTGGGCTTTTAAAAAGTTAACAACTGGATATCTCACTGTCCTTTGTAGCTATTTGTTTTTTCTTTTCTGGCATCCAAGATGTTGAAGTGAGGATGTGGTGGCTGGACTGGTAGAACATTTTGAGTTTTCCAGTGTCTTCTAGTAGAAGCAGGGATCCACTTTGCTAACGAAAACAGAAGCCAGGAATCGAAATGTCATGTTGATGGAGGATTTTCAAGGACAACTGACCAGATTTCCCACTGCCCATCTGGGTGGTGGGATGACTTTTAGTCTAATAATCTATGTTGTACAGTTCTAGCAAGGCAGGATAGTGTACATCATACATATAGATTGGACAAATATGATTTTCCAGGACTGGACATTTGTCGGATAGAGAACCCAAGATCCCATATCCCAGATTTGTTCTCGGAGGTTTACAGGTTATGCCCACTACTCTCATTTTATAGTTGAAGGAAGTAGAGTGACTTGTCCCGGATCACTTAGCTAGTGAGTAATAGCTAGGATTCGAACTCAGGTCTATCTGACTTGAAATCTCACATGTAAGGGTGGGTAGCCTACTAGCCAGGTGGGCAGAAAACAGCAGTGACACTCAGCCCAACCCTGTGGGATTTCCCACAAGGGTGAGATAACCCTCTTCTGTCTAGGAGCCTTTGCAGGCACTAGCCCTTGGCACAGAGAAAAGTCCCATCAGAAGTACCATCATTTGTTACTGAGATGGTGATAGACTGCCAGAGAGGCAGGAGTGATAAAGAAAATCAGAGTGGCCTGTGACTGCTGTAATTTCATTTGCTTCCAGGCCAACTAATCAACTGATCTAATCAACTTCATTAGATTTTTCAGTTTCTGGATTTGTTTATTTCTGACCCCTTATTTAAAGAGCAACATGGTGAATCTAAATATAGTAGAGAGGCAATTATAACAATAAAAGGTTTAAAATTAAAAAGGCTAAGTGTTATTTAGCTTGGAGAAATGAAGGAAACCTTTTTGTTGAGTGTGGACCGAGATCGATGTGTTTTCTGTTGTACTAGGATAAAGCAAGAGGCGGTGCGCATAAGAGATTAATTTTAAGAGATAGTAACGACCAGTGAAGTGAGAGACTGAGGGGGTTTGCTAAATATTTTTTTTCTTCAAATATTAAGGGGATGGATTTTCATCTCCGAATTAGTTTAGGTGCATTTGCACATGAAGATAATAGACTAAAAAATTAAAATTAAAATTTCATGCTTCTGTATAGAAGAATTGAAAGTATTTGAATGGTGTTTTGAACAGTGATTCTGAAGATACATTGTGATTCCTGAGCAGTAAAACTGGATTATGTTACAGAGGAACCTGGGAAAAGAAATCAAGCATACCCTCAGACAAACTGGTACACCATGTCAGAAATCAGTTAAGCACATATAAACTGCGAAGGAAAGGTTAATGTGGGCGGACAAGGAGATGAGAAATCACGAAGTGTAAAACAAAGAGAAACTTGGCAAATTTTTATGAAAAGAATATAAATTTAGTTTTAAAAAATGCATTAGAATGCGAGGCTGCTGATGGAAAACGTTCAAAACGATCTTTCAGTTTTATAAAAAGTAAAAGTACATTGACTGCAGAAAATGATTCCTTCTGTTTGTGTCTGAGAAATAGCAGAGGGCACAGAGGTGGTAGTTAAACATATCAGAAAATAAAATAACTTCATTTGGGAGGAAAGATTGACAGCAATGGAAAATTTGATACAAGGGGAAATTTTGGTATAAGGAAGTTTAAGATCTCTCTGAAATTAAAGAATTCATGATGCGCTTATAATTGGAGCAACCTTGGCTTACTCTGAGTAAGGTCTGTCTGCTTTATGAATGACAGTGAGGACCATGAGTCAGTTCATGTAAAGCTTTTTAGCCCAGGATCTGCATATTCCTAATTGTTAGGTGCTACTGTTGTTGTTACAATCATCAGACCAAGGACTGCAAATAGATTTAACTTCATTGTGAACACTTATCAGTTGCTTGCGGCCCACTAGAATGCAGTGTCTTATTTGGAGGTTTGAGGATGCCCAATAAATAGGAAGGTTCCTCTCTCCAGCCTGAGGTCTGAACCACTTTAGGTCCAAGGGATAAAGCCAATTGAAGGCAAAAAAGTGTGCTCGTGTTACTGATAAGATGATGGAGAAGGTAGCTTATATATGCAAACAGTGATTCTCTAAAACTGAGTCTCAGAATCAGACATTCTTTCCCACCTGGCTTTGTCTCTGATTTCCCATCTTTCTGGCGGGTGCCGAGTCCACTTGCTGGCCGCCATTGGAGGCAGAGAACACATGCTCTTAAGAGGAAGGAGAACAGAAGGGCTGTGCTCAATGTGCCCAGCTTTTCCTTCCCTGTGGTCAGATTAAAGACCTCTTCGTTCTCTAGGGCATGGAAGAGAGAGTGAGGGAGAGGTGGAGGGAGGCCCAGGATGGAGCCTCTTCTATTTAGAATGAAACATCAAGAGGTGGCAGTGAGGTGGATGAGTAGTGCTCTTTTCTTTAAAACAAACAAAAGTTGTGGTGCTAGGTCTCTACTCAAGAGAAAAGAATTTTATGATTCACAAGGAGCCCTGAAGGAAGGTAGTGAATAGTGTAGAAGTGGTGTGCTGGTAATGTTAACAATTTGCTTTTCCTGGGAGGGGGAAGAAACTCTGACTTGGAACATTTGCTGATTTCTGAATTACTAAGCATGACACCATTGGGAAGAGAGTTGCAGTTGCACGCCATTTTATACATAATGTTTCCATCATGCTCATACAATTGATGTAAATAACCTTGAACACAGATTATAGAAAAATGAAATTGTTAGGAAATGATGAATTTTAAGTACTTTTACCTTTTGAAAAGTGTAAATTAGGGGTGCCTAATTTCAGTCAGAAAGAGTACATGACTCTTGATCTTGGGGTCATGATTTTAGCTCCACATTGGGTGTAGAGATTACTTAAATAAATAAACTTTTTAAAAAAAATTTAAAAAATAAGAAGTATAATTTAATTGGAAGTTTGTGTAATTTTAATAATGGTAGATTCTAATTCCTGAAGTTAACAGCCAGCTCTCATGAGCCAACACGAGCCTTGTGAGTAGAGGCCACACAAGTTCTGTCTTTGAGGACCCTGCACTAGACAGCACCACAGTTCTCCTAGAGGTAGATGAGGGTTAGCAACATAAGAAGTCAGCCTACAGCGACCAGTCCAGCATCCAAAGTGGACTCTACCTGCAAACATGGGCTCGAGTCAGATAGGCCTGGATTTCACAGACGTGGTTTGCACCCGGCTTTTCTGCTTCTAGGCTGCATGGCTCTGGTGAGTCATGTAAACTCTGAGCCTTAGTTTTAACTGTGAAATAGGGAAAATAGTTCCTATTTCCTAAGGCTGTTGTGATAATTAAGTGAGATAATGCATGTAATGCATCAGCACAGTTCTCAGGGCATGCTAGGTCCTAGTAACACCTAAAGATAAAACAGTGATCCGGAGAAGGCAACAGAATTCTCAGATTGTCACTTGAATAGGGTTAAGGCACCAGAGGAGGAGGCTACACAGTCTTCTTTCAGAAAAATTCACTTAAGGGGCGCCTGGGTGGCTTAGTCGGTTAAGCGTCCGACTTTTGCTTAGGTCATGATCTCACGGTTCGTGGGTTCGAGCGCCGCGTCGGGCTCTGTGCTGACTGCCAGCTCAGAGCCTGGAGCCTGTTTCAGTCTGTGACTCCCTCTCTCTCTGACCCTCCCCTGCTCACGCTGTCTCTCTCTCTCTCCTAGAAATAAATAAAACATAAAAAAAAAAAAGAAAAAGAATTCACTTAAAGTGTATAAGAAAGTCATTAAGATATTTTCAATACAGAGCATAAAACTAGGCAACTTAAGAGGATATTCAGTAAACATGCTGAATGAAAATGCTTTATGCAGAAATTGAGAATGGACTGTAACAGCAGTGGTGCTATACGTTGGTCTATAAATAAGCACTTTATAGTGACATTAATAGCTAATCTAAAAATATGAGGAACACTAGTAAAAACAAGGTACAGGTGGCGGACAGAAAAGTTTTGGCTTTCTTGAGGTTAACTGAAAGACACCAGCTAGTCTGTGGTGACATAGCTTTGCTTGCTTTTTGTAACATGTAATTTCCATAGACTTCGGGAACTAGAAAATGAATATATGGTTACCTGTTATTTTAGGAAAATTTATACAAGATGAAGAAAATAGAAGTCACATTGCCAACAGATGACAACTGTTAATAACGGTATAGATATTTCCAGGTTATTCTCTGTACATATAACATGAATTGTGGATGTGTGTTTACGTAAGTTCAGGCTACCTCAGGCTGCTGAGGTCCAGAACTTTTTAACTGGTGTGACGCGTGCAAAGGCATGTGGAGATAAAGGTTTCCTCAGCCCTCCAGGTGTCTGGGTAGGGCCTGGGATGGCTGATTACCTCGGTGTTCTGTTCAAATCTTATCATTTGCCACGCGTGCCACAAAAAGGTTAGGAAGCGTGCCTTAGTCTTTCTGTGGAATCAGCTGCCTTCTACACACAAGTAAGATGGGAAAACGGTTTAAAAGCCCCTGTAGTGAAAAGCGCCTTTCACTCCTCTGAGTCCTGACTGAAAACATTTCCCCTCTCTGTGCTCCAGCTCCCTGGCACGTTCTCTCTATCCCATTAAACACACTGAGTGAAAAGAGCTCAGAACCTTGTTATCCTCATTAGTACTCAAACATAAAAACTGAATTGCAGTAGTTTTCCTTGTTCGTGATACCGGTGAAGATTACACAAATTTAACACCTGGCGTCGGCAGGGATGTAGAAAAACAGACAACTTCATGTCTTGCTGGTAGGAGTCTGAATTCTTGCCTTTGTGCACATCGTTTTATAATATGAAAAGCAGGTCACAAAATGCATTCTTTTTGATAGTTATTATTCATCATAAGAATTTATCTTCAAGAAATAATCACAGATGTGTGAAACAATTTCTCCAAGAATGTTTCTTGCAATTTTATTTAAAATAGAGAAAAGCTTGAAATAACTAAAATGCCTGACAGTTAGTGTTGGGTTAAGAAAATGTTGACATATCTGTATGATGGATTACCATATAACAATGGTATCTTATCAGAGTATTTAATACTTTTGGAAGATAGTTTAAATCGATAAAATGAAAAGGCTCCAAGGCCTTTTATAGCATAAATCTAGTCTTATAAGACAAAAAAATGTTTGAATAGAAGTCTGGAAATACATACCAAATGTTAATTGTGATTGATGTTGAATGTCATGCTTTGTGTATTTTCCCATTTTCTTCATGAATTCATGTTACTTTGGAGAAAGTAAAAATGGGCTCAGACTGACGAAGTAAAATCTCCCCAGCCATTTATCAGGTTGGAATAACAGATACTAAAGCCAGCCACAAAGTTCACAGGGAGCAATATTGTTTTCCAAGTATACACAGCAGCTGTAAAATGTCATAATGATAACCTTCTCTGAAAGACTACTGCTTTCTGACTCACTGAGAAACTTTGCTCTCTCAAATCTCAGACATTGCCATTTGAAATGATATCTGTAAGAGTGACACACCCTATTCTTGCCTGGAGGGTTTCAGTCACTTTGACAGAGAGGCACCCTCATTTCTAACTCAGGTTTACAGCTACAGATAAGGGTTTTCTGGACTAACCATTCCATGTTTACCATAACTTTGGAGGTTCCAGGGAACAGGGACCCTCGGTCCATGTGAAGGTGATGATTCACGAAGCTCTGCTTTGAACCTGTCACAGTGCTGCTTCATTTCACTTTCATTGACACTGCACACTTCCCCCAGAATCCCCGAGAACTGTCTTTTCCTTTGTTTGGAGAGCTATCCCATGGTTCTTCTTGCTTATTAAAATGAGTCAGTAAACCTGATTTTGTTGCACTTCAGTGACCTTGGTGGCCTTAAATTGATGAGGCTGAAACATTTAGAATCATGAAAAAAGCACGGCTATTTAAAAATTTTTTAGTATATATTTTACAAACATGCACATACATCATCTCCCTTGAATACTGCATCTCTAAAGAGTCAACCAATGGCAGCGTTAAGGGACAAAAGTAATGGTTAATATTTATTGAACTCTAACTGTGGGTCAGACACTATTCCATATATTTTAAAGGTGTTATCTCATTTAATCTTCATTAATATTCTTTTCTATGATGAAAAATACTGTTACTCTTCTTTTTATAAATGAGGACTCTTGAGAGAAAGCTTAAATAATTTTTTCAGGGCGACACAGTGTCGGAAGCAGGATTTGAACACAGGCCACCTGGCGTCAGAGCTTGTGTGATTAACTACTTCTGATACACTAAGTGGGAAATAGCTTCAGCGCAGTCGCTGAAATCACCATGCCTTTCTTTCTTCTCAAATGCTTTAACTGAAGTCCCTCTCAATGAAAACATTATCCCTAGCTTAGGACAAAGTAACCTGTAGCAACTTGAAAAACATTTATGGGTGCCTGGGTGGCTCAGTCGGTTAAGCATCTGACTTCAGTTCAGGTCATGATCTTGTGGTTTGTGAGTTCGAGTCCCGCATCGGCTAAGCAGGAGCCCCAGTTCAGGTTAGCTCTGCTTCTCTCTCTCTCTCACTCTCTCTCTCTGTGCCCCTCACTCACTCGCACCCTCTCCTTCTCTCTCAAAAGACCAAAAAAATATTATTTTCAGGTTTTAGTTTTTTTAAAAAAAACACTTTTATGTATATGGTTTTCTAATCTAATTCTAATAAGTCATTGCTAATTTTAGTATAAAGTTTATTTTAAACCAGTTACCAAATTGTATACCCAAGACTAGGATTTGTTCAGCCGTTGACCCTCCTGTGCATGCCCAAGACAGCTCTAAGATAATGTTTTATTTTGTTTTGTTTTTTTAAATAGAAAAAAAAATTTTAATATATATTTATTATTGAGAGACAGAGCATGAGCATGGGAGGGGCAGAGAGTGGGGAGGACAAAGAATCTGAAGCAGGCTCCAGGCTCTGAGCTGTTAGCACAGAGCCTGATGCAGGGCTCGAAATCACAAACTGCAAGATTATGATCTGAGCCAAGATTGGACGTTTAACAGACTCAGCCATCCGGGTCTTCTCTCCCTTTTCCCCCCATTTTTTAGAGAAAGAATGCAAGTGGGGGAGGGGGCAGAGGGAGAGAAAGAAGAAATCTTAAGCAGACTCCATGCTTAGTGCAGAGCCTGACATGAGGCTCAGTCTCACGACCCTGGGATCATGACCTGAGCTGAAATCAAGAGTTGGACACTCGACTGAGCCTCCTAGGCGCCCCAAGTTTTAAAAAATCTGGGTAAAGTGTGTGTAATGAAATGAGACTTGATATTTGGGTGTGTGTAAATAAGATATTAATTTTATTTATTTATTTATTTTTAATTTATTTCTAGGAGAGAGAGAGAGAGAGAGAGCGTGAACAGGGGAGGGTCAGAGAGAGAGGAAGTCACAGACTGAAACAGGCTCCAGGCTCCGAGCTGGCAGTCAGCACAGAGCCCGACGCAGGGCTTGAACCCACGAACCATGAGATCATGACCTAAGCGAAAGTCGGACGCTTAACCGACTAAGCCACCCAGGCGCCCCAATAAGATATTAATTTTAAAAGAATTCTAAAACTATTGTGAACAACTGACAGTAAAATGCAATAAATGTTTATTTTTCTAAGGTTATTTTGAAGGTGAATTTTGTAGCATTTCAGGGGAGTTTGAGACAGTGGGAAGAAATGAAAAATAAAAACCTGTTCTGAGTCTTTATTAATGTAGCCAAATGTTCAGAACTAAAGAGAGGTGGGTGTCTGGGTGGTTCAGTTGTCTAAGCTTCCGACTGTTGATTTTGGCTCAGGTCGTGATCTCACGGTGCTGAGATGGAGCCCCGTGTAGAGCGCTGCACTAACAGTGTGGAGCCTGCTTGGGATTTTCTCTCTCACTCTCCCTGTGTCTCCCCTCTGCCCCTAATAAAAACTAAAGAGAGGTGAACTGATAACTTGTGTAGGGATGACTCTCTTCATGTGACTTTTTTCTTGTCCCTGGGACAAGAGATACTGGAAGTAAAATTTTGCTGTAGCTGGGAAAGAGCCAAATCTTGTTAGTAGTGGCTTATTCCTTTTTATCTATCTATCTATCTATCTATCTATCTATCTATCCATCTATTTTTTAATAGTTTATTGTCAAGTTAGTTTCCATATGACACCTGGTGCTCATCCCCCCCAAGTGCCCCCCTCCATGCCCATCATCCCCCTTCCCCTCTCCCCCACCCCCATCAGCCCTCCATTTGTTTTCAGCATTCAAGAGTCTCTCATGGTTTGCCTTCCTCCCTCTCTCCCACTATTTTTCCCCTTCTCCCCCATGGTTCTCTGTTAACTTCCTCCTAATCCACCTATATGTGCAAACATACAGTATCTGTCCTCCTCTGACTGACTTATTTTGCTGAGCCTAACACCCTCAAGTTCCATCCATGTTGCTACACACGGCCAGATTTCATTCTTTCTCATTGCCATGTAGTATTCCATTGATAGATAAACCACATCTTCTTGACCCATTTGTCAGTGGATGGACAGTTAGGCTCTTTCCATGATTTGGCTATTGTTGAGAGTATTGCTGTGAACATTGGGGTACATGTGCCCCTATGCATCAGCACTCCTGTATCCCTTGGGTAAATTCCTAGGAGAGCTATTGCTGGGTCTTAGGGGAGTTCTATTGTTCATGTTTTGAGGAACCTCCACACTGTTTTCCAGAGGGTTTGCACCAGTTTACATTCCCACCAACAGTGTAGGAGGGTGCCCGTTTCTCCACATCCTCGCCAGCATCTAGAGTCTTCTGATTTGTTCATTTTAGTAGTGGTTTACTCTTAATAGTGGAGTTCATAGTATCATATTGGGAAAACACATATTATAGCTCTGCACTTCGAATCAAGAGAATGTTCACAAATATCGGTCCTCCAGATTCTTGAACTAAACTTGGCACCAGCAAGGCCATGTGCTCCTCCAGATGAAGAAAGCCAGGTGAGGGTGGATAATCCCTGAAGAGCTGGCTTCCAGACCAGGAAGCTGTGCCATCAAGGATAGCCAGCATTTAGATGTACAGTTGATGCTTGAAAAACATAGGGTTGGGACGCCAGTCTCCCCCATGCAGTCAAAAATCCACATATGACTTTAGACTTTCCCTGGATTTAACTACTAATAGTCTGCTGTTGATTGGCAGCCTTACTGATAGCATGTACACTCCATCAACACGTATTTTGTATTTTATGTGTATTACATACTGTGTTACAATAAGCTAAAGAGAAGAAAATGTTAAGAAAATATAAGGAAATGTGGGGCACCTCCGTGACTTAGTTGGTTGTGTCCAACTTCAGCTCAGGTTATGATTTCATGGTTTGTAAGTTTGAGCCCCACCTTGGGCTCTCTGCTGTCAGTGCAGAGCCTGCTTTGGATCCTCTGTCTCCTTTCTCTGCCCCTCCCCTCCTTGTTTTCTTTCAAAATCTCTCTCTTTCAAAATAAACAAACAAAAAAGAAAATATAAAGAAAAGAAAATACATTTGTAGTACTGTACTATATTGAAAAAACCCTGCATATAAGTAGACCCACATACTTCAAACCCATGTTGTTCAAAGGTCAACTATGTATGTTGTGTGCAAGTCACTCAATACCCACTTTTTCTTTCGGTATCAAGTGAGGATGAATTTTACAAATTCAGTAATCATCTTCATTTTTTAAAAATGTCTAATTTTGAGAGAGAGACGGACAGAGCATGAGGAGGGTTAGGGGCAGTGAGAGGGAGCACAGAGCCGGATGTGGGTCTTGAACTTGTGAACCACGAGGTTGTGACCTTAGCTAAAGTTGGAGGCTTAACCAACTGAGCCACCTAGGTGCCCCTCAGTAATCATCTTCAAATGCCTATTATGTGTGAGGAGGGTTTGGTGTACATAAAGATAAATTGGTTGTGCGTCCTTGGATTTATTTCCCTGCCATCAAGGTGTTAATAGTCTGGCATAGGAGACCCATGTGGGTACAAATCGCTAAATGTGAAGCAAGATATTAAGACCAGAGTGGAGGGCAAAGTGCTAAAGAAGTGAGTAGGAGCTTATCCCCTAGGGGAGAGAAATCAGAGGGCCTCAGAGAGGAATGCTGTGAACTAAGTGTTTTAGAACAAATAGGATTTCAGCAGATAAAGGGGAGAGGTTGTGTGCAAGAGGGGGAAAAGAAAAACAGAGCAAAGGCTGGGAGTCAGGAAAGAGCCAAATGTGTTGGAGTATGGCACATGGTCAAGTTTGGCAGGAAAACGGTAGCCACGAGGGATATAGAAGGCAGTGAGGCTACAAAGAAGACCTGGCATTGGCCACGCTTTTATCCTTGGAAAGGACTGAGATGAATAAACATGAACCCACATTGAGTTTTAGGGTAGCAGGAAGTGGTTAAGAACATGGGCTTTGGAATCGGACAGGGCCCCAGGTTATAATTGTGGTTCTAGTACATAAAAGCAGTGAGGCCTTGAATGACTTTCTTAATCCATCTGAACAAATTCTTCCTCTCTAATGTGGGGATAATTACAATACTTATTATGAGGATTACATGAGATAAAGTATCTAAACAGGTACCTGGTACCTAATGAGAGGAATCTATAAATGTTAGCTGGTATTACATAATAATTTTATGGATTCATTTAAGAAATTTAACTCTTCAAATAGAATATATTTCTTCAGTTTCGTTGATGACTCATTTGTTCCAGAGCATGAATCACAAGAATATCAAAAGAACAGATTGTTCAGAATATTATTTGTACCTGTTTAGTTTTACAGATGTTAACGCATATTAATTTAGCTTCTTGTCTTAGTTTGGGGTGCTATAACAAAAATACCATAGGCTGGTTGGCTTAAACAACAGACACTTTTCATAGTTCTGAGGCCAGGAAGTCCAAGATTGAGGGGCTGGATATTGGGTGTCTGGTGAGGGCCCCCTTCCTGGTTTATAGAGGGCTGCCTTCTCATTGTAACCTCACAAAATGGAAAGAGCTCTCGGGGGTCTGTTTTTATTATAGGCACACATCTCATTTATGTGGCTCACAGGGGCTAATCACCTTCCAAAGGTCCCACCTCCAGATACCATCACATTGGGGATTAGGCTACAACATATGAATTTGAGGGGAACAAAACATTCCGTCCATAGTGTTCATTGATACTTAAGGAGTGCCTGTCCGATGTTTAGTGCCAAGCTAGGTCATTTTGGAGAATACAAGACACAATCCATGTTTTGAAGAGGCTCATGATTTATTTAGTTAGGGAGATAAACGGTAGCCTATCTTTCCTATAGACAAAACCGCAATTTTATCGTAGGCTCAGGTGTGTTATTTCTTAGAGAAGTGTTAGGCCTTGAAAGGACTGGCCATACCATTTCTTTTTTTTTTTTTTTTTTTTNAGGGTCAGAGAGAGAGGGAGACACAGAATCTGAAACAGCCTCCAGGCTCTGAGCTGTCAGCACAGAGCCCGATGTGGGGCTCGAACCCACAAACCGTGAGATCATGACCTGAGCCGAAGTCGGACGCTTAACCAACTGAGCCACCCAGGCGCCCCTGGCCATACCATTTCTTAAGTTCATAGCACTCTTTGTAGAAATGTGACTCTTTAAAACAGCAATATAAAATAGTAGATAAATAGGAACTATTATAGAGAAGTAATCTAGGATTTCAGAGAAATATTAATTTAAGTGAATTTAATATATAATGTATAATATAAGAAGTATTAATATTAAGAGAAATATTAATGTGAACTAGAAGGAAGTAGTCATATATGTAAGATGTAATTAGGTGGACAAGTAAGGAGATTGTTTCTAGAAGGAAACCACATGAGCAAAAGCCTGGAAAGTGAGTATAGTTCTGGTTGAATGGCTAAAGTTAGCAACTCAGGAAACCACAGGTGTTGGTGAGGATGCAGAGAAAAGAGAACCCTCTTGTACCGTTGGTTGGAATGCAAACTGGTGTAGCCACTCTGGAAAACAGTGTGGTGGTTCCTCAGACTGTTAAAAATAGGACTACCCTGTGATCTGGCAATTGTACTAATAGTTATTTACCCAGAGGATACAAAAGTACAGATTTGAAAGGGCACATGCACCCTGATGTTTATAGGAGCATTATAAACAATAGCCAAATTATGTAAAGAGTCCAACTGTCCACTGATGGATGGATAAAGAAGATACGGTATATATGGTATATACGTACAGTGGAATATTACTCAGCCATTAAAAAGAATGAAATCTTGGCATTTGCAATGACATGGTTGGAGCTAGGACAATTAGGCTAAGTGAAATAAGTTAGAGAAAGATAAATACCATATAATTTGACTTATATGTGGAATTTAAGAAACAAAACAAATGAACATAGGGGGTAAAAGAGAGGCAAGCCAAGAAATAGACCCTTATCTATAGAAAACAAACTAATAGTTACTGGAGCGTGGGGCAGGGGGAGGGCGCGTAGTGGTGGTGGTGAAATAGGCAATGGAGATTAAGGAGGGCACTTATGATAAGTACTATTGTATGTAAGGGTGATACACTAAGTTCTACACCTGAAACTAATATTATACTGTGTTAATTAATCAGAATTTAAATAAAAACTTGGGGAGGAAAAAAAGGAAACTGCCTTGGTTGAGTCCAGGTCTATATGGAGGGGAAAAAGAAGCTGGGTTGGACGAGAGGGTTGGTGCCAAGGTGCAGAGCAAATGCAGGCTGGATGTACAGTTATTGCTTAGGGGAGGTCACTGGAGGTGTTGAGCAAGGGAGGGAGGAGATGAGAGTGGTCTTTTAGGAATGTTTTGATGGGAGGTGCTCAAGATGGTTTGGATGGGAGAAAGGATTGAAATCAAGAAGACAATTAGACTAGTTTGTGTAGTGACCCACATGTGAAAAGGCCTGAGATAGGGTGGTGACAAATGGAAGAATAAGAAAGGAACTTGTTTAAAGATTCAAAGGACAAGTTAGTAGAGCTTTGAGACTGATACTTACTGTTCAGGAAGACCTCTAAGATTCTGAGCCTGGAAGGAGAGATGCTGGTGCAGGACTGGAGAGGTGAAGAAAGCTTACTGTGCAGTACAGAAGGCAGGTTTTGTTTGAACAGGCTGTTAGGTAGGCAGGCATGTAGATAGGTAGATAGAGATAGATAAACAGTTTGGAAATTTTTTTTTTCTTTAATTTATTTCTGAGAGAGAGACAGACAGACAGACAGCATGAGCAGGGGAGGGTCAGAGAGAGAGGGAGACACAGAATCTGAAACAGCCTCCAGGCTCTGAGCTAGCTGTCAGCACAGAGCCCGATGCAGGGCTCGAACCCATGAACCGTGAGATCATGACCTGAGCCGAAGTCGGACGCTCAACCGACGGAGCCACCCGGGTGCCCCTGGAAAATGTTTTAAAATGACTTACAATACTACCATTTTGATACAATTGCCCTACATATTCCTTTATTTCTCTTTTGGATTACAGCCCCGGTTCATATACCATATATTCATATTTGAACTCATGAATGTACATACCATTTTGCATTTTAGAATTAGTGTCATTAAAATCTATTTTTCGTAGTTTTTATAATTATACATACTATTGGCTGAAGTTTTCCCCCTTAGTCTGACACATCCCCAGAGCTTCCTGAAAGAAGGGACCATATTGGTACTGTTCATTCCTAAGTGGCTAGAACATAGGCCTATGGATCACCTAGATTATCTCTTTTCTTTATAGAAGTTGCATAATCATGCATATTATTTTTTTTCTCTTTGTTTCTGTTAAAATATTTCCTTATGATAAGTTTGTAAGATTGGGATTGCTGTATGAAAGGACATTATCTATTTGTAGGTCATCCAGATGGCAGTGCACAAGAATGAGTTTGGGGAAACATGCTGCCGTTGAGTGAAAAGTCAATGCTTTCCAGTCATAGAACCCAATTCCAAGGTTACATTTAAGACTCCATAGGGAGAGTTAAACTTTGCTGGCTCCAGGTTTGTGTATGCTTCTTACAGGCTGTTTCCTCACCCATTCAGTAACTTGAGGGAAAAAGCACATAGGAGTTTTGTTGTGCTTCACCATTATTTGGAGGAATGAAGGCAATTTCATCAGAAATCTTTAATTTTTTAAATTATTTTTTAATGTTTTATTTATTTCTGAGAGAGAGAGAGACAGCATGAGTAGGGAGGGTCAGAGAGAGGGAGATACAGAATCCGAAGCAGGCTCCAGGTTCCAAGCTGTCAGCACAGAGCCCAGCGTGGGGCTCGAACCCACGAACTGTGAGATCATGACCTGAGTCGAATCTGGATGCTTAACCGACTGAGCCACCCAGGCGCCCCCAGAAATCTTTTTTGATCATTAATTTCCTACCTAGACTCCCATTTGGAAAACACTGCTGAGTGTGTATTTAGCCATCCTCTGCTTATGGGGTCTTCAGGGAGTTGCCTATCAGTTGGGGTGGCATTTGGCTGTGAGACAAGTTGACTTACAGTGACTTAAACAAGTTAGGGATTGATTTTCCTCATGTAACAAGATGTCCTCGGATGGGTAGTCTGGGCGCTGTTATGACTGGGTGATGTCACTGGAGATCCAAACTCCTTCTGTCTGATGTCACCATCTTCACCTGTGGCTTTCATCCTCATGGCTGCTGTGCCTTCATCCAGTTGCATCCTTGTTTAATGTGGGGAAAATGGAGGGAGGGCAAGGACGAAAGATTGAAATGGCTTTTCTGTGGAGCCTGTCCCTTTCAAAAGCTTTCCTGGAATCCCCACTCAGCAACTTCTGCTCTTACCTCATACGCTAGAACTACAGTTGACCCTTGAACGACACCCGTCTGAACTGTTCAGGTTTCTTTTTTTGTTTTTATAAATGCAGAACAATATTGTAAACGTATTTTCTTAACATTTTCTTTTCTCTAGCTTTATTATAAGAATACAGTATATAATCCATCCAGTATATAATACTGTATATGTGTTAATCAACTGCTTAAGTCATTAGTAAGGCTTCTCGTCCACAGTAGACTATTACTAGTTAAATTTGTAAGGAGTCAAAAGTTGTATGTGGATTTTCAAGTGCTTGGGGCATTGGTACTTTTAACCTCCATGTTGTTCAAGGGTCAGCTGTATATTGAGTGGCCATTCCTAAATGCCAGGGAGAAGTTTAGTATTTTTAGCTGGGTGCCTTGCTTTCCCTGATGAAACTGGTTTGGTTAGTGAAGAAGAAAAAGAGGAAGAATGTTGATAACCAGCAGTGATGGCCACAGTCTCCAGGTGACGTGCTGACAGTGCTCCTAACAGCTTCTTCTTTGAGGTGGTGAAAGGCAAGCATCGATATTTTTACCATACAAGTGAAGGAAAAAAGTGTGAATTTGTGAGGAGTCCATGAGTAGCTATGACTAGGATGAATTTATGTCTGTCATCTGGGTTTGAGCTGAAAAGCCAAAGGACGTATGAAGCCAGCCAAATGTGACATTAATCTTTGGATGCTGCGAGTTTTATATTCAGAGTGAGGATTAATGTTAAATAGCTTTATTATGAGCAGACTCACAGTCAATATAATTAAGGGCTAAGAAACACTCAGGCTAGAGGATTTTTATTAGGTCAGTACTTGGTAACCATTGTATAGTAATTAAGAACTTGGGTTCATAAAGGCCTGCTGCATGTGCTCAAAATAGCCACAGCTCTAGGGTTATGCCCAGCGCTTACAGCATGAACTTTTATTTTTCAGTTATACATACATATACCTGGTGCTCTATTCCAGTGGTTCCTAACTCTTTCTGTGTATGAGACTTCCCCGGGGAGCTCAAACAATATCGATGTCGCCGATACTCTGGTTCTCTTGGTCTGGAATAGTCTTCATTAGTGAGAAATAATGAGGGAAATTGCTAAGGGAGTGGGAGTGGCACTGGAGGCAGAGGATGGCTTTGAGAAGCATGTCAGACAGTCCCATCCAATAGAACTTTCTGCAAGGATGAAAATGTTCTGTTTGTACTGTTCAGTGTGGTCTGTGAGGTACGTTTGACTATTGAGCACTTCACATGGGGGTGTGCAGCTGAGGAACTAAAATTTTAATCAGGTGGTGGCCACATGTGGCTCAGGGCCACATTACTGGATAGCACAGATTCGGAAGGTAGAGTCCACAGGCTACAGTTACCATGTAGGGAAAGGGGGGTATTGGTGGGGGTGAAAGAGGAGGAGCTGAGTGTAATCTCAAAGTTTCTGTCTGCAGAGAGGGGACAGGTGGTTATACTTCTGGTATCGGGAACAGCGTTGGGGGTGAGTTCATGCTTTTACATGAAGGTCTCCGCACATGGCCCAGCACCTGGCCTGTTGTAGGCGCTTAATCCACAATGGACAGTTTTCATAGTATTCGGGCAGAATTCATGGCTCCTGCGTTTTATTTGATGAGTACAAAATACAGTTTAAAAGTGTCTCTGAAAATAGTATTTTCTTCCTATTCAATCTTTTTCTCTCTTTTTAAACATCAGGTATCAGATTGTAGTGGAAATAATACAAGCGACTACGATTAGCAGCTTTCCCCAGCTGAAGAGACACAAGGGTAAGAACCATTTGTTTTTTTAAGCTGTACATTTTGAAAGTTCTGGATCTTCCCCAGACTCTTCTTCTGTCAGAATATCAGCAAGTATGAGCACTTTTCTGACTTATATTTATATATTTCCAATTTATTAAAGTAATAGTATAATCAGCAACGTTAGAGAAAGTATAATTTCATGGTAACAAGAACCTTTGTATTTCTGTGTTTCTTTAAACTTTCTTCATCTGTAGTCATAATGTTTCAGACTGAAATCATTGGGTGTGTAGTGCTTCTGTTCTGATTTTAAAGTAAGCATGATTTCATGATTTTTTTCTCATTAAAATTTAACCTTAATATTCATTATTATTTTTAATTTGAAACATAATCTTAATAGTTATTTAAATGACTCCAGTGAGTTGATAATTTGCAATTTTCCTTAAATTTTTTCTTTAGTTATTATTTGTATCTTGTATTCTTGTATTCTTTCCTCCTTCTGTGTTTAAAAAAAGAAAACACAAGGGCACCTGGGTAGCTCAGTCGGTTGAGTGTCTGACTTCCGCTCAGGTCATGATATCACAGTCTGTGGGTTCGAGCCCCACATTGGGCTGTGTGCTGGCATTTCAGAGCCTGGAGCCTGCTTCAGATTCTGTGTCTCCCTCTCTCTCTGCCCCTTCCCCTCTTTCTCTCTGCCTCTCTCTCTTTCAAAAATAAGTAAACATTAAGAAAATTAAAAAACAAACACAAAACTACTTTTCTCCCATTTGTTTCCCTTCAAATGAAGAGATTTTTACCCAGGCATGATAGTGAGGAATAATTAAGGTGTGAAGCTGGCTTTCAACTCTTTTTATCCTTGGCCTGGGGCTAGCATATATATATATATCCTCCTCTCATAGACCTGTCACTGCCTGGAGTGCAGGTGTTGATCCATAGCTAAGCAAACGCCACTGCCTTGTAGGCTAGCCTTCCCATGAAAATCTCAAGGCCTGCTCGAGTCTGGGGACTTTTCCTTGTGTGTGAGTAACTGACCGAGGTAGGAGCTGGGTAAAAATGAGACGAAGGGACAGACTAGGAAGAGGCATAGATTCTTAATCTCTGTCCACAAAGAAGATTGTACAAATTTGTTCAGTCAAAAAATGCTTACTGAACACCAACTAGGTGATGATGATACAGTAGTGGGAAAAAACAAAGTCTCTGCATTAAGCTCTTAAATGAGGCTGGGAGGCAATCAGAAAACGAGCAAATCAAGTAAGCAGCATTTTATTTTATTTTTAAAGTTTTACTTGTTTAAGAGAGAGAGTTGCATACGCAAGTCATAGGGGATGGAGGAGACAGAGAAAGAGAGAGAGACAGAGAGAGACAGAGAATCCCAAGCAGGCACCCCACTGTTAGTGCAGAGCGCGATGTGGAGTTTGATCTCTTGAATCATGAGATCATGACCTGAGCGGAAATCAAGCATCAGATGCTTAAGTGACAGCCACTCGGGAGCCCAAATAAGCAGTATCTTAGATGTGCTGTGTGCCTTGGAGAAAAAGCTGTGAGTGGGTGTGTGTGGCAGAGCAGTCTGGCTTAGCTGGAGGGGAGGCAGATTTGCATTCACATGGGTCATCTGGGAAGACCTCCCCTACACGGTGACCTGGGAGCAAAGACCTGGGGACCTGAGGGTGTCTGGGGAAGGACAGGAGCAAAACTGAGGCAGAAGCATGTGGGGCTTGCTTGAGTCACCTGTGTGGCTGGAAAGGGGTTGAACTGGGGGGAGAGAAGCCAAACATGAGATGGGAGAGGTGGCACGGGACCCCATTCCGTAGGGCCTTACTGGTACTGCTGAGACTTTGGCTTTTGGTTGGCACGAGGAAGAAAGGAAGTGTTTGGGGGCTTTTGAGCAAAGGAGGTGTGATCTGATTGATCCCTACGAGGCTGTGGGCTCTGTTCCTCTCCTTTTTTCTTACCGTTCCTGCAGAGAAGATGCTTCATTTCAGACGGTTATTTTTAAGAGGATAGTAGAGAAGGAATTCTGGTTGCCACCATTATTTTTCCTCAGTGTTCTTCCTTGATATGTGAGTTTATTAGTCAGCGACCCTGTCCTTATTCTTTGGTGTTGTATTAGTTTACTAGGGCTGCCATCACAAAGTAGCCCAAACTGCTTGGCTTTGACAACAGAACTGTATTTTGGCAGTTCTGGAGCCTGGAAGTCTGAGATCAAGGCGTCAAAAGTGTTGGCAGGGTGGTCCTTTCTGAGGACTGTGGGGGAAGAGTCTGTTTCAGCCTCTTGTTTGTAGTTGGCTTGTAGTTGGCTGTCTCCTCTCTATGCCTTCACGCCGTCTTCCCTCTGCTCAGGACTTTGTCTAAATTTCCTGTTCTTGCAGGGACACCAGTCATATTGGATGAGGGCCGACCCCATTGGCCCCATTTTAACCTAATCACCACTGTAAAGACCTTCTCCAAATGTGGTCACTCTGAGGTACTGGGGGTTAGTACTCATAAATCTGAGGGTGGGAGTGGGAACACAGAGAAGCCCAGACAGTTATGTTACTAGACATTCTCAGTGATGCTTCTTCCTTTCATGCCTCATTTTCTGTCTGAGCTGCTCTCAGAACTGTCTTGCTCTCAAAATGTCTCTTCCTATTCAAGCCCTCGAGAGAAGGCAAGCAGGCTGAGCCCGCTGGGGCCATGGAGCTGTGTTGCCTTGGGACAGAAAACACAGGAGACTGGTTCACCTCTCTAGGGTCACAGAGGAGCAGTGATTATCGTCATGCCCAGATAGTATGATACTCAAGTGGATTTTGGTCTTCTTGCTTTTTCCAGAGGTAAACTCTCAAGATTAGCCTTTTGTTACATACTTAGTGTTTAACATGAATGTTGAACGTGAACGTGTATGCATATTTTAGGTCTGTAAGGACAAATTAACTGCTAAGGAATTATTCTGAATTTGATGTATTATGGTTGAATTTTAATTAAAAAAAGTATTCGGTTTATGATATGCATTAGTTTCCCAAGGCTGTGAGAGCAGAGTACCACAGACTGGGTGGCTTAAATAAGAACATGTATTCTGTCCCCGTTCAGGAGACTTGAAGTCCCACGTCACGGTGTGAGCAGAGCCATGCTGTCTCTGAGTGCTCTGGGAAGGGTCTCTTCCACACTCGTCTCTTAGCTCTTGGCGTAACTGGCAGGCCTTTGGATCGAAGGCCTGTTGTTCCAGTCCCTGCCTCTTTCACTACATGGCATTCTCCTTGTGTCACCACCTCTTTTCTTATAAAGATACCAGTCATATTGGATTAGGACCCATGTTAATTAAAATGAGCTCATCTGAACTTGAGTACATCTGTAAAGACCCTATTTCCAAATAAGGTCACATTCCTAGGTGCCAGTGTTTAGGACCTCAACATATCTTTTGGGGGGACACAATTCAACCCATAGCATTATAACTGATATGTTCAAGATAGCATTGTAGTGGTGCCTGGGTGGCTTAGTTGGTTAAGTGTTTGACTCTTGATTTTGGCTCATGTCATGATCTTTAGGGTCATTAGATGTCTGGCTCTGTGCTGAGTGTGGAGCCGGCTTAGGATTTTCTTTCTCCCTCTCTCTCTCTCCCTACCCACTGTGTGGGCATGCACATGCTTTCTCTCTCTCAAAAAGAAAGAAATAAAAGCATTGTAGTGACTTTCTTGTGAAAATGCTAGAAACATTTATTTTCAGTAAGCTCTCTAATTACAGTAAGATTTGCTGCATTACTCTTCTTTTGAGTTAATTCTGTTTTCAGTAGTTAGCTTTTGTAAATTAGTCTCTTCTAAGTCTATTATAGGGTTCAAAGTAAGAAACAAAGTCTCAACAAAAAGCAGGATAGCTAAAACCATTAGGTGATTTCTGCCACAGTGTGTCTTCATGTCCAGAACAAAGCCAGGTTCATGGAGTCAGCACTCTGGCAAAATGTGTGGGTCTGTATAAGAAGGAGGGGAAGCATAATAGGGAGAGGAGGGAGGTAAATTGGATTTCATCAAAAGTTAAACTCTTGCGTGTGTTACAAGAAAGTAAAAGGACAACCCATAGAATGGGAGAAATATTTGCAAATCATATATCTGATTGTGTCCAGAATGTATCAGGAATTCCTGCAACTCATTAATCAAAAGACAGTGCAATTGAAACATGGGCCAAGGATCCACATAGATATTTCCCCAGACAATGTGTACAAATGGCTAACAAGCACACGAAAATGTGCACGGTATCATTTGATATGAAGGAAATACCAATTAAAGCTAATATGGCATCCCAGTTCACACCAACTAGAGTGCCTAAAATAAAAAACTGATAATATGTGTTGGTAAGGATGTGGAGAAACCGGAACTTGTCTGTGTTGCTGGAGGAAATGGAAAACAGTCTGGCAGTTCTCTAAAATGTTAAAAAGAGAATTACCGGGGCTCGGGGCAAGATGGCGGAGAAGTAAGGAGCTCCGTACTTGCACTCGCGCCCATACATCACACAAAAAAGATCTGAAGCCATTGGAAACCTTACAAA
>NW_024081099.1:1373679-1533381 GCF_003009895.1 Hyaena hyaena | reverse complement strand
CGAGTGCAAGTACAGAGCTCCTTACTTCTCCGCCATCTTGCCCTCTCTCCAAAAATACAATATCTTTTTAATCTACCACTTTGTCAAAAATTGTAAGTCAAACAATTCCAAGAGTTAGTGAAACTGTGGAGTAATTGGAACTCACAAATATGCACCAGCAATGATTTGATTGATAATGTGCTGCATGTTCACTGTATACAACAGTGGAAAGAGACTACTATAGGCATGCAAACCAACATGGAAAATACAAAAAATAATAATGAACAAAAAAAGCAAGCCACGGAAGAATACTGATAGGATGATTCCATTTGCATAAAGGCAAAAAATAGGCACAACTGAAAATATATTGTTTAAGGATATATTTTCATCAGGTAAATTATAACACAAAGTTCAAGGTAGCAGTTCCTCTGGGGAAGGTTAACAGACTTCAAGAGTATCCATCTCACTGGAGTGGGTAAGGGTTTTTAAGAAGCTAGGCTGAAAGTTTCATGAGGGCAGGAACCAGTACTTTCTCTTCTTCATTTTATTTCCTGAGTCAGGCAAAACGGATGGCTCTTTGTGTGTTCAGTCAACACCTACTGGTTACATGAATGAATACATGGTCCTTATAAACCATAAGGTTACACAAATCAAGGCCTTTCCTCCTCCCCATTATTGTACTATATTTTAGCTAGTAGAATTAAATAGAAGGTAATAATTATGATATTCAGGGAACACTGCTGAAAGTTTAATGTTAACCTGGCCCTCTTCAACAAAATTAATTAAGATTTTAGTTTTAAAATTGTGAAAATGACAATTACATATAAATTGCCACATGAGGATGAAACATAAAATCTGGCTTCAGTGGAGCATAATTTGAAAGGCAAAGCCACAAAAAAGAAAAAAAAATGAATGAAAACTTGCATTAGTAAAAGTCAGCAAGTTCTACTATATAAGTCATAGTTCACAAGGTAGAAGTTTGTGAAATGTGGTTAACATACAAATAATTGAGTGTTTGTGAACTCAAATGCCCTTCTACCAATGTGTATCCAATTAGAAAAAGGCATCAAATGAATTAAATGTTCATTATATTTGGAGTGTGGAATCAAGCCATAGTAATCCATTGCACATTTGTCAGTTTTATGATGTTTTGGCTCCATTTACTCAATTGTCCTGCTGAGATGATTGTATACTATATGTGAAAAATATGTATTTGCATGTCCATTACAGAAAATTCATAAAATCCACGCTATATATGGTTCCCGTATGTGTTTAATGGAATCTGTCCAATGAGTGAGCAAAGTCTTCAAGTTACAAACAATATTCAAAGAGGACTTTTATCTCAACCAGATACTGTGTTTCTTATCCAGGATATTTCTATATATGTATAATTTGAGCCAGATCTCTAATAAGGGAGATTTGCTTAGAGGAAGAACTTCATGTTTTGAAGGCCAAGCTTATTATTTTATATTATATTTTATTTTATTTCACTTTATTTATTTTTTACTTATTTGTGTGTCCTATCTCTAGAGCTAGGTCTAAACAAAACTTTTTAGATCAAATGCCATGAAAAGAAATTTGTTGAGAAAACATGTTTTATTCTGGGAATGGGCAGTGAACACATATTAACAAGCTCCCCTTGCATTCACCTCACCACTAATTCTGGATCGATCTCCTAGATGTACTTAGGAGACAAGGGGGTGAAAGATTAAAGAACTGTTTTATCTTACAGAAGACAGGCTTGTCTGAGGAGAAGGGATTATCTACAGAAGGGCATCTCCTCAAAGTTTAGATATCCTTCTGCATGTACACAGAGCAGTGTATTATGCTAAAATGTTTGTTTTTTTTTAAATGGCAGCCACAGTGACTATCCATCAGGATTATATTTGAGGGCCTTGTGTGATTTACATAACAATTAAAACTCTATTATGTTTTAGATAATATAAAACTGGCATACATTAAAAAATTACAAATTACCCTAGGGTTTAACAAACTCTCTATGTATATAACAAGTTACACTAATGTCTATACATTTTTTTAAATACTCACATGGTTTCTTAGAAAAGATTGTTTTCTTTAAAAAGGCAATCACAGATTCAGGCTTGTCTTCATGAGGTGAAAAGAAGTCAGGAAATGAGGAGTTCACCATACTCTGTAGGTGTGAACTCTCAATCTGAGTAGATAACACTGTATCCAACATTTTAATCAAAAGTATTTAGACAGTACATTTAAATGGCTGCTTGATTTTTTACTTTAAAGATAAATATACTGTTACAACTATTTCATATATCAAACTCAATTATCAATCAATATAAAATATTATTGCTTCATTTATTGGTATAGCCAGATGAGGTCAAATACCCATTCAAAATGGATATTTTTTAACCGTAATTTGGGGTTTCAAATACCAAGAGAAGTCTGGTTTCAATCAGATGAAGTTTTGGGATAGTTGACTAATTTTGTGTCCTATTTCGTATGAGGTCTTCAAACTCAGCCTATCCTAATGTTGATTGATGATATATAAACAAATCAACATATTTCTCAAATCTCATAGACCTGTTAAATTGTTAAAGTTGTTTTTAATAAAAATATTTTCTGTCTTTCAATGCTATTTACAGAGATTTAGATTTAGTCTAATCTGTTCAACTTGTTAATCATTGTCAGGTGCCGGATTCCAGTTGGTTTTGAAAATGCCTGTATGGCTTTTCTTTCCATATTCTTTGAGTTAAATTTCTATTACTTATTTGAATGTTACATAATAAAGCTCATACATTTCAAATAAAACCACCAGGTAAAACGAATTCTGGCTTAGTATAAAGAAGCTGTTACCAAATTAGCATTACATATACAGATGGATGTGGCTCAACACTGATTTAGGGAAAAGAAACAATGACTTGAACTGACACATATCACCATGACTCAGACTGTAATGTATTTGATGTATTTGTGAATAAATCCAGATTTCAGCACATTATTCAATTTCTTTCAATACTTCTAGAAGGTGGTTTATTGAGAATCCCCATGCTACTGTTTAGGAAAACAGATTCTGCTGTTAACTAAGAAATAAAATGGAAGGCATTTTTACAAACTGTATCACATTAAGAAAAACTGAAAAGTAATCTTAATAAATGCAAACTATATAACTTGGAAAAGGGAAACCTTAAATATCATTTTCAGTATTTGAGCATTTGAAGTGTTGGTAATATATCTTTAGCTTACCATCAGCATGAAGAAGGGGAAAAATATCTTAAAAGAAAAAAACCACTCAGAAATCCTAACATCCACCAATAAGTAATACCTGTGTTGGGAGAAAGTGATGTAGGCCATTTTGGTGAACAACATGTAACCCTTTTGATCATATGGACATGGTGACAAAACTATTTAGATTTAATTTGAGTGAAAAATATTGACATCATAAAAGTAGTGCTTTGCACTATCAGTAATATATGCAAAGAGTAACTCTGATCTTCAACCCAACATAGATGGCAACCTATCCCTCAGGCTTTCCAGACCGTGGCCTCACTAAAGCTCAAAGGTGGGATGGGAGGAACCTAACACGAGAGCAGCAGAAAACAACAGGGAGGAGGTAGGACCATCAGCCCAACACCCAGAGATTGCCTGGAGGCCCACAGCGTGGTGATGTCCGGGGACCTACCCAGACTGTCAACCATGAACATAGAGGGTAGTAATAAAATATAAAAAGCTGAAAATATCATGGCTGAACTTGGGAGCAAAGAGTCTCTGGGATCAAAAGAGTCATGCCAAAAGGAGTGAGTCAGAATGACGTGCACCTCTGCTAGGAATTTACCCAAGGGATACAGAAATGCTGAGCCATAGGAGTACATGTACCCCAATGTTCATAGCAGCACTCTCCACAATAGCTAAAACATGGAAAGAGCCTAAGTGTCCATCAACAGATGAATGGATCAAGAAGATGTGGTTTATCTATACCATGGAATACTACATGGCAATGAGAAACAATGAAATCTGCCCATGTGTAGCAACATGGATGGACCTTGAGGGTGTTATGCTGAGCGAAATAAGTCAGGCAGAGAAGGACAAATATCATATGTGTGCACGTATAGGAGGACTAGGAGGAACTTAACAGAGGACCAACCAGGAGAAGAAGGGGGGAAATGGTGGGGGAAAGGGAGAGAGGCAAACCATGAGAGACTCTTGAATGCTGACAAAAACTGAGGACTGATGGATGTGGGGGGGAGGAGGGATGGGCATGGAGGAGGGCACTTGTGGAGATGAGCACTGGGTGTTATGTGGAAACTAATTTGACAATAAACTATTTGTAAAAAAAAAAAAAAAAAAAGAAGAACCCAGACACAAAGGGCCACATATGATAGGGTTTTATTACATGAAATGTCTGTAACAGGCAAATCCAGAGAGACAGAAAATAGATGCAGGATTTCATTAGACCAGAAGGGGTGCAAAGGTGGAGGAATGTATAGTGACAGCTAACAGGTACAGGATTTCTTCTTGCGATAATAAAAATGTTCTAAAATTTAAAAAAAAAAAAAAAAAAAAGAATGACGTGCACCTGAAAATTATTAAGAGGAATGTTTACAAGCATATTAATATATGTTCCTTATCTTATTAACAATATCCCTTTTGGTAATGTTTGCTTCCCCACACTATAGTTGCCATAGAGAACCTAAGACAGTGCCTAATACATAGGAAGCAATCAGTTCTTAAATTTAAAAAACTTGCAGTAATTTTGTGTATTTCGTTGAAATCTGTTTCCTGTAGAAATCTCATCCAGAGGCCCTATCCAGCACCTCTTTTCCCTCAGTCTTTATGGGTTCCTCTGATGCCTAATTTTAAACCTTATTTAATTGCAACCATTTCTAAAGCTCCCCATGAGATAATAAAAAGGAAGCAGAAATAAAGCCAAATCACCCCCAAATAGTCCATGTCTAATATAAAAGACAAATGCATCTAAACCTCAAACACCAAACAACTACAATTTTAGGTTTGAAATTCTCCCTAAATTCAGCAGGCAAAATTATTTGCTAAAGTTAATAATCACCGTGTAGAAACCCTAAATCTGTTATTGCAGGCAAAATAATGAAATTCTCATTGTCATTTTCCAGAAAGGATACATATGCTAAATATGGCATATTTACCTCATTAATCAAAATAAAGTATATTTGAAATATAAATGATTTATTCTTATTCACAAATATTTACTATAATGTATTTAGATAAAGACTTTGGGTGAAAAATATTCATAGCTACCATGCATAAATCAAAACAGCCCCCTGGAGAAAAAAATGGTACTTTTATTCATAATGCAAGTTGAAGCTCCAAGGATGTAAAATAATTTCTTCTGGTCATACAGCTAATGACCCAAACTGAACTCAAATGTGTCTGACTTTAAAATTGTGCTTTTCCCACTGTGGACAATGACAATGTGACAGCTGGATCTTGGTCTCATGGTCAATGGTTGGGAATACATCAAGTATGGTCATCCTTTGTTTAGTAACTTTGTCATCAACATTTTCTTCTCTAATATGTTAACATTCACATTTTGAACAGAAGCAACTTGTACTTAAGTCTTCTATAAGACAATCTGAATTTGGGAATTGAAATTGTCACAAAAAAGCCTGTTGTAAAAGCATGTACATTTCTCGTTTCAACTCCATGTTATACCTCCCATCAATTCAAATTAGAAAAAAATATCCTGACACATTATCAAATAAATTTCTCAAATTGAATGTTTTATTAATATTGAAAATGATTGATTCCTCATTATATTTACTTTTTGCCAAATCTGGCTTCCCAAAGTAAAAATTAAAACTATTTCAAAAGTTCAAGGGACTTAAGCTTACTGGCATCCAATGGTCTATAGTAAAACCAACAGGCAAATAAAAACTTATCCTTTCATCAGTAATGCTTTAGTTATTTTATGCCTAACCCTCTAAGCACCAAGGATTCTGGATGATATGGAGTGCATATTTAATTCGGCAAGGTGGAGATGATCTTTAGAATCTAACAAGTGTTAGATAGTGGCAGCAGACTACTTGGGAAAAGTGGTCAGGATACATTTGCCAAACAAGAAGAGATTGTAGGATCATGCACTGCCTCTGTAGAGTATCATCTCTCCCGAATTTTAGTCTTTATCCTTCATCTCACAACCACCACACACTCACATACCCAGAATGAGACAATTTAACTACTCCTTCTGGAAGGAAACTTTCTTCCCTTTATTTGTAGGACACCTGCTCCCCAGAGCTGTGATGGTGTCACTGAACCACCTTCTTCAGCAGAAGATTACATGCACAAATTTGAATGGATGAACACTGGAAGGGACCAGCCCAGCACACTCACTTGAATTGTCCTTTAGCTTTTCAGGCAGTTCAAGTGCCTTTGAAAAGAGTGGGAATAAAGTGACTGCTGATTAAGCAGAGGGGTTGACATGGGAATAGGTTTGTCAATTGTTTGAAAGTCACACTGCATAGACTACAACTTTTAAAATGTAAATGCATGACACAAATACCCCACAACACAATAGGATGAAAATGATTGAGACAGCCACAAAGGACTGCCAGAGCTTTATCCCACCAATAAAGAAAAATATATATCTGGTGTCAGAGAAAGATAATTGAAGCATTTCATAGTTGTTATTTGCAATTAAAAATGTAAAATTATGTTTAGTTTTAGCTCCTATAAAAATTGTTTCCTAAGTATTTTCAGTTTCTAGGCAAGATTTCCAAATGTGTAATTTGTCAGTTTATAGTATCTTGAATAGAATAGAATAATTTTGGATAGAATAGAATGAAATTCTACCCATTACAAATCTACTTTTCTGGTAGTAGATCAGTTCAATTTCCACTTATATTTTACATAAATCCATGCTGACCAATGTGTTCAGAAGTATCTCCCATACAGCTTGGGGAGCTGATACAAAGAAGCATCTTACTTGTTGGGTAAGAAAGGAAAGGATTCATTGCCAGTTGTCTAATTGTCCTTTGATCGAGATTGATTTTGATCCCTGTTTTGTCTCCCGTTCTGTTAATGGAGAAGTTAATAATGGCCTTGACCCTAAAAAAAATATTAATGCCTACATTCTTCAAGTAGCTAAAATATTAACCAAAAAAAGTCATGAAAGTGAAAGTATTTAACATAATAATAATGTATATTTTAAAATTACAATAATTCTAGAAATAAAAAGAGAGAAGGGAAAAGAAAGACAGAAATAGACATAAATGAAAGAAAAGAAGTAGAGTGAAATATCAGATGTATGGCAATCTAAAGGAGGAACTTTATCCCAGAACTACTCATTTTCTACTTACCCTAGAAACACAATTTCAATATTACATGATTAGGCATATTTCCTGAATTTAAATTTTAGGAAAAAAAGAAAAGAAACAAAATAGATCCCCATAATCCAAATGCTTCTGGGTCCTTACATGTTATTTATGTTTTAGAAGCATAGCAAATCAAAAATAGGAGTCTTTTTGGTTTTTTTTTTTTTTTTTAGTGAATGAAAGCATTAGCTAACAGTGTAGAACAGTACCTTTTCAAGCAACCTAAACAGGTCTACGTTGTTCCCCTCACTACAAACAACTTTAAACTTCTGTATATGGTATATCTGTTTCAAATTTCCATCATGGCCAGCCTCCACAGTTTTTCCTTTTTTACTCTCCTTCACACAATGTCTGTATAGCAGCTCTTCCTCCCTCTTCCGTATTTCTTCCAGAAACTTAAAATCCTTTACTGTCTATGTCCTCTGCACCCCCTGTTTACCTCCTCAAAGCCATAACTGGACTCAATGAAGCCAGATATCTTCTAGATAAGAACTCCAATCCTGAGAAGACTTTTAAATAATCTTTGATATATGCACATGTCCTTTAAAGTCTCACCATTCTTTAGACATCTTCAAGATAAGATTACTTAAACAAATAAAAAGCTGTCAACAAAAGAAATGGTGGATGATTTTTTTCCATCGTTCTCTAAAAGTTTGAAAGCAATTTTCAACTTTAAAATTAGTTGTAAAATAGGGGCTGCTGAGTGGCTCTGTCAGTTAAGCCAATGAGTCTTGATTTCGGCTCAGGTCCTGATCTCACAGTTTGTGGGATGGAACCCCATGATGGGCTCTGCACTGACTGATAGGGTGGTCCCCAATTGAGACCCCAATTATTCTCCCTCACTGTCTCTCCCCTACTCACATGCTCTCTCTGTCTCTCTCAAAATAAATATACAAACTTTAAAAAATTAGTTGTAAAATATTACTGTAAAGATTATGACTAGAGACTCATTATTTAAAGGGTTATTGGATTAACAAAAGCTCAGACAAATGGAGCAATCTAAGGGTACTCAAATGTGTCTTCCCTATATCTCTTATGTGTCTCTTAAATATATACATGTCATATACTATATATACATAATATATACATATTCCTCTCAGCTTCAATTCCTTGGGAAACTGAACCATATCATGAGCAGTTGAACTGACAGAATACTCTTATATTGTTAAAATAATGCCATTTGTAATAACCGATAAATGGTGAAATCTCAAAGGCTTAGAAAGTAAGTGCAACTCCTGCTCATGTCACCATCTCCTGTGGGTTTTCCTAGTTAAGAGGCCTCCATCATGATCTTTCAGGGATAATACCTCCTTTCATTTCCTGGTCGCATCCTCCTCTTTGTGCAGCCAACAGATGGGGAGAGAAATGTAGAGAAGACACACATGCTTCTTATCCACACATCCCTCCATTGCAGTTGACAAAGGTAAATGAGTTACATGCTCCCACCTAGATTCAAAGTGAGAAGAGCTGAGAATGGTGGCTCCAGACTTAACAGGCACTTCCCAGCAACAAATGTCTATACAATGTCTATTGTATAGACAATAGGAAAAAAGCATGAAGCTTTGGTTTAAAGTTAGCCACCTCTTCTACATAGTAAGCAAATGTAAAGAGATTGAAATGGTGGTGATTAAATAGATTTATTTTGTTGATAATGATTAAATTATGAACTCATAATTCATATAAACTATGGCTATAAGATAGCAAATTTAAAAAAAAGAACATTATTTGAAATAAGAATATCATGGATAAACTTATAATTAGTGAGCACAAATATAAAGACCTCATGTTAAATAAAAGTCCCAGTTACAGCTGTACAAGATTGAATGTTGCTTTTCACTACAATTTGTATCTCACATAATATTCAACTTATACCACCCTCTCCAGTTCATATAAGTGGAGAACTGGCCAGCTGTTGCCTGGAAAGCTGTTGGTTTGATGATGGTGACAATGATGATACTATACACTTGCTTGGGTGGTGCTTATGTACTGAACACTATCATTAGTACTTTACATACAAACTCCTTTACTACAACCTCATAAACTAAGAGTTGTATGTTAGCCCACCTACCAATGAGAAGTCTAAAATGAACTGAAAATTAAATTATCAAGGTAATATAATCTGTAAATGGCAGAGCTGGGATTTAAACTCAAGAAGTAGACTCCAGAGCCCAAGCTTTTAACCACCACACTGTATACTCTCAAATAAAACAATTCCTGTCTTGAAAGGAGCCTCACCTCTAAGGAGCTCACCTCCATTGGCTCAAATGAAAACAGTGGCTGCAAGAATTTTCATACCTTTAGTATCTGCACTTTTACTTGTCTCTTTTAATAAGATCCTACCCCCTTCATCCACCCCAATTCTTAGTAATAAATTGATTTGCATGGAAACAGAAACTTCTGCCATTAAACATTTATGTTTAAACCAGTGTGGTAGAGGAAGAAGTGGCGTTCTGCAAATATAGGAATTTGCTGGACATTACTATGGGAGGGGAAAGGCTTTCCAGGCATCTTCATTAGCAAATTCTGAGTAATTTTTCTCATAGAAATTTTATAAATTTTATAAAATACATTAAAAACAGTTACAATTTTCAGTAATCATTACTCTATAATTCTTCTCAACAGAGGAATACAAGGGAGGTTCCTTCATCTGATAGAATATCTATAAAATCGTACAGTAAACTGAATGGTGAATTACTAAAAGCTTTCTCCCAAGAGAAAGATTAGAACCAATCATGTGAAATCAGTTATAACTATTTATTTGTTTGTTTGTTTATGAGAAAAAGAAAGTACCAGAGGGACAGAGAGAGGGAGAACGAGAGTGAGAGAGAAAATCTTAAGCAGGCTCCATGCTCAGCGCAGAGCCCAACACAGCATTCAATCCCATGATCCTGGAATCATGACTTAAGCCAAAATCAAAAGTTGAACACTCAAACAACTGAGCCACCCAGGCACCCCTGTTATAACAATTTATGTTCAACATTCAAGTGAGGTCTTAACTAGTTCAAGAAGGCAAGAAAAGTGGGGCTTCTGGGTGACTCAGTTGGTTAAACGACTGACTTCAGCTCAGGCCATGATCTTGCACTTGTAAGTCTGAGCCCCACATCAGGCTCTCTGCTGTCAGTGCAGAGCCAGAGCCTGCTTCATATCCTGTCTCCCTCTTTCTGCCCTCCTGCACTCGTGTTCTTTCTCTTAAAAATAAATAAATATTTAAACAAAATTTTTAAAAAGGCAAGAAAATAAAATAATGGTCATATTGATGAAAGGGAGACATAAATCTGTAATTATTATACATTTTTACATGCTTTTCTGTATAGAAACTTCAAGAGTCTTCAGAGAACTATAATCATTGAAAAGTAAGTTTAAAAACATTTCTCTTTTTTTAAGTGTATTTATTTTGGGAGAGACAGAAAGAGTGAGCACGAGAAGGGCAGAGGGATAGGAGGGGGGCAGCAGATCTGAAGCAGACTCCATTCTGGGAGCAGAAAGCCTCTGCAGGGCTCGAACTCTTGAACTACAAGATCATGAGCTGAGCCAAAGTCGGCCACTCAACCAACAAAGCCAGTCAGGTGCCCCAGTAATATTTCTGAATATGACATCAACAAACTAAAATGAATTATTTTTACATACATAATATAAAAAATAGAAAATGAATTATATTAAAGATATAACTTAGAATGACATATAAGAACATACTTCTAATGAAATATGTACCAGAATTTTATGCCAAAAATTAAAAAGGTCAAAGGTATTAAAGATGACCAAAATAAGTGGAAGCATATATACTGTATGTGGGTTGAAAGTCTTAATAATGTAAATGTGTCAATTATATATGCCAATTGAAACGCAGATTTGATGTAATCCCAACCAAGTTTCAGTTGTTTTATGTAAATTGACGGGTTGATGCTAAAATTTATATCTAATAATGAAACTAAGCCAACTACAACTACACATTTCAAAACGGACACACAAATATTACATTGATCAAAAGACTCCCGCTAAAACTGAGTACATATTTTATGATTCCATTTCTTTAAAGTTTGTAAACTAAGGGAAAACTAAGGGGACTAATTACTGAAAGAGAACAGGAGAGACCTTCTGTGGGGGCTGTTAATATTGTTTCTTTATCTGCTTACCAGTTGCATCTATGTATTCAACTTATAAAAATTCATCAAGGTGTATACTTAGATTTTAAGTATTTTTATGCATGTATGCAATACTTAAAATTCATGTGGAAATTGAGATCATTTGTTAAGCATAATTATAGATCATTTTTTTGTGTAAGGTCAGACGTCTAGTGCTCACAGAGCCATGACAACCGAAGTAGCCTGCCCCCTCTGTCCATATTTCTCAAACACAATATCCCTGTCAATCCCATTTTATTAGTAACCAAAGGGTTTTTTCACGAAGTAGAGAGACTCAATACCCATTTCAAAACATAGTTTCTTTGGAAAATCTGCTCTATGTTCCAAGAAATCAAAATAAAACAGAATTTATTAGAATAAAATCTGACTGTAAGTTGGGAACCACTGGCTTCAATATTTAAATATAGTTAAGTATAAAATTACTGTTTAGGGCAACATGATAGTAGTAATAGCACATACTATGAGGAAGCAAAATCCGTATTTTTGACCACAAAAATTTGGAGGAGCCTATTATGACATTTTCACAAGTTTCCTATTCTTTGAGACTTATCCAAGTAACAAAAATATCTTATGCCATCTCATGATGGAAAACGAAGGATTCAATTCAAAACACCTGGTAAAAACTAAATGATCACACAGAGGAGCTGCATTCCAAGAAACTTTGGGAATTAATGTAGTTAAAAATGCAAAGAATGTTTTAGATTAAAGGAGACCACGGTTACTGATGTGTTGAAAAGTTCATTTGAGGTTTTTAAAAGATTTTGAGCCAATTTTATTTTTTGAAAGTGTGTCTAAAAACTTCCATTCCTTTAAAACTCTGCTGAATCTTTTTAAAGCATGGCCATCACTCAACTGAAAAAGAAATCTCTAAGTATAAAATGACTTTTATTTCCCTCATTCATCCATTCAGCCATCCACTGACCCCTGTCTAAGCACCAGGTACTATGTTAAGAGTTAGACACAAAGGGATAAATGAAATGATCCTTGTCATGAACACCTCCCAATCTAAGATTAATACTGTGACCCAATGTGAAGAGTTATAGCTGAAAACCAAAAAGTGTTGAATACTGTGATTTAAATTATAATTTCTTCAGAATCACATTATCATAGCAGCTAAGATTTATTGAGTACTTACTATGTGTTGAACATGGAAACGGAGGTTCCAGTAGATTGAGCCAAGTACCCAATGACACCAAACTAGTAATTTCAACCCAGGCTGTGCATGCCCGGAGTCCTTCTCCTAGGCTGTTACACTAAATTAACCTTGAGATCCACTGAAATATGGAATATAGTGGCTAAAAAAAAACTTCAAAGAAACTGCTGCAGATGGTGACAAAGGGGTCACACTGTAGTTTTCGCTATAAAGAACTGTTCTTTTTGTGACATGGTTCTTAATCCTCCATATTCTCATTGAGATCCTAGCAGACTATTGTACCTGTATTCATACTGTCTAGATGTATACATCAAGTCTCAGGTTAAATGATGAACTTAATTCAATGTGTTACCTTTAAAAAGAAACGGCTTTTCATCGTGCCCTGGCTTGTGCAATTAAACTGCTTCCTGTTTCAGTGTTTGGAACTGTGGGTGTGATCACTGGTTTCCTGGCAGCCCGAGGTCAGTGAGTCAGGTAAGGGAGATTGTTCGCCTTCAACTTTGGTCCACCCACCCCCCTTCTGGGCTCTCAGGTGCTCCCATTTACAGGGCTGAATACCCAACAACAGGACCTCGTTACTGCAGATGCAGACCTGCACAAGAGGGCATGGGTCACATTACCTCCTTTGTTCTGTGCATTTTCCAAAACATTCCATCTCTTTCAATTTCCCCATCTTTCTCCCTGGCTTGCCCTCCCTCTTCCTTCTACAAACCCACCCCTTTTCTGCCTTGATGTGCTTCCCCTATTATGTTGCTTTTCCTACAAAACAAAACTTAGCAAGTAGGCACATAGAAAAACTTCTGATGGTTGTTTGAGATAGATGTGAGGCTGTGCAAAACACATGGGAAATCATGTCCTCCTGACAAGAGGACCGCAGACGTCTCTACCAGCCTCCTAACAGACACAATAGACCTTGCTAAGCTCTCTGGATAATGGAAAGACTACTCCAGAGGGACACCATAAGAATGTCCACCATCTCACGAAAAGCCTACTGTCATAAAGACCTGGATACACATCACTGGCACAGTATGGGAGTATTAATACATTGTAAGTCTCGTCTGAATTCTTCATACTGCGTCTTCCTTGATGCAAGCATGGGATTAAACAAAAGTCAAGCTAATTTGATGATGACACTATCAGTACCATCATAAAATCTAAATAACTTGTTTCCTGGGGTTCCTGGCTGGCTCAGCTGTAAGTCTTCCCTGAATTGTAAGTCTTCTCAGTTGGTTAAGCATCCAACTTTGACTTAGGTCATGATCTCAGTCAAGGTCTGTGAGTTCGAGCCCCATGTCAGACTCTATGCTAACAGCTCAGAGCCTGCAGCCTGCTTCAGATTCGGTGTCTCCTTCTCTCTTGGCTCCTCCCCTGCTCATGCTAGCACGCTCTCTCTCTCGCTCTCTCTCTCTCTCTCTCAAATATAAAAACATTTAAAAATTTTTAATGACTTGTTTCCTATGCAGGCCTTTCTACCTCACTGTTACATCACAGTCCTTTCTGATTGTAACAATAGCATTTCTGCTTCATGGATATGGGTGTTCCTGCTCCTCACCCTGCAATTCAAGGTCACAAACAGCAATTGTCACCAGTTTATCCCAGTGAAATCACCAAACTGCACTTCAGGAAAGATCTCTTGAAGATGCACAGGTGCTAAACATGCTCCAAAACCATCTGAAGGGCAAAAATATGATGTTTAAATATAGATATTATATCATGTGTGTTTATCTATACCAGCATTCCCTGCCTAAATCTAAGTTTCTGAGGAGCAGAACATTATAGGAATAAGAAAATAAGTTTATGTAGCAGAGCAGCTAGACAGGCTTTTGTCCAAGATTCAGAAAAGGGAAGTGACTACCTTAAATATATGACAGAGCGCAATTACTTCTGTTGCTCAGCCCATATCTTTGCATAGCTTTTTCAATGTTCCTAACTCAAATCTTCCCAGTAATACACAAGGAGAAATGAAGTTAATTATCAGATGACAAGGATGAAAGATGTATTTGAGATTTTCATAGGCAACTTTATTATGGTTTTTTTTGCATTATTAACGACTTGGTATTCAGTGATTTTCTACTTAAATTAAGCTAACAGAAATCTCTCAGATCCTGTGGGTTTTTTTTTTTTTTCAAGAAAGGAAGGAAGAAAGTGACACATTTTAAAATTTCTTTTAAAAATACAGAATGGTTGGGGCGCCTGGGTGGCTCAGCTGGTTAAGCATCTGACTTCAGCTCAGGTCATGATCTTGAGGTCTGTGAGTTTGACCCCTGTACTGGGCTCTGTGCTGACAGCTCAGAAACCCTTGGACAAGGACACTCTCTTTCTGCCCCTCCCCACTCTCTCTCTCTCTCTCAAAAATATAAAATTTAACAAAAATTTTAAAAAATAAAATAAAAATACAGAATGGTCTTCAAATAACAGTCTCCCTGGGTTATTTTCTACCATCCTCCAATTTATGTGCCAAATGTCCTTCACCACTTGGCACATTTACATTCAAAGTAAATATTTGAAAACGCTTTTAAAAGTCATTTTAATAGGCATCAGTAAATAGTTTTTAAAGAGATAATTTGCAAGAAAACTCTCATAAGGTTCTCCTCTCCATATAATACTTTGAAAGTTGTCATAAACAATTGAATGCAGAAGATACTGAGGCTGAAAAAGTCTCTATGTAATTACAAAGAATAGGGAAGATGTAGCATTTGCAATAGGCTTTGAACTACTTAGGAAGCAGTGTTTTTATCACGGTTTTTTCAAATGGTAAACTTCATATGTGAATACTGCTTGCTTTTCTCTTAGAATAATTTCCCAAAGTTCTAAATTCATCCTGAATATATCTGCAAAGTTTATATTCTGTGATGAGACAAATTTCCTGCAAATCAGGATTTCTCTTCCCACTTTTTGATGTTGGGTTGCCTTGATTGGATGAAAACAAAAAAATAAGGAGCTGTCAATCTGTTTTTTTTTTTTTTCCAGGTCTTTTCTGTTCCTTTTGAAATTAGTTACAGCCTGCTTTTTGTAGCGTTGTAACCAGCCTGACCTAATTTAATTACCATGACTTGTGTGGTTTAAAGATAAATACTTTTATTCAGTCCATCTACTTTGTGGATGTTTCCCTCCCTTTCATACAACCCTCTATATTTTAGCATTCAAAACCCTTGTCATTTCTTTCCTTATTGGGCTAACACAGAGTTAGTTTTTATAATGGTGCTTATATTCACGAGTTTTCTTTGATGCCATGTTTGCTCTCCCCCTGCTTTGCTGTATGTGTTTCTGTGCTGGGAATCGTGGGCCTTTGTGGAATCCAGACTAAACATTCTTTGACTTGAATCACAGAGCATCACTACTGTACGTGTGTCTGGGCCGACCCAACTGCTCTAATTTAGAAATAGAAGTTGGGGGGGGGGGGGAGGAAACTGAAAGGAACATGCAGGGACTTGGGGCTTAGAAACCTCGCATTGAACATTTCAGCCCACAGAATGTACTACCAGGCCCAGGAAAAGATTAGACATTCACTCTGGCTATTTAAAATGGGAAACCTATTTCTGTTATTCCAGATTCACTGAAAGTCGTGTAAAGGGAATGCTTACCACTTTACTGGTGCTTTCTTCCTGAGAAAAGAAGGCATGTGGAAAGATTTTCACAGTAAAAAGATTGCACGCTCTGACTATTGAGCTATAAGCTCTAATAAAATGAACATCATCATAACAAGGGTAGTGAATAACCAGCATTAGGGTCTCACGAGGGAATGCTTAGATTGATTGGAGTTAATCTATTAACCTCCTTGAGCTCACTTGATATGTACCATCTGAGGGAGCTCTTTATTTTTCCCAGAAAGGAACATATGCTGAATACTTAGGGGGAATAAAACAAAGTGTAAGATCAGCTCTGAGCCCGGCACAGATTGTGTCTTGCTACAGGTGTTGTGTCGCCCTTTGCCCGCCCCTACAGACCCTCCTCTTAAAAAAGGTTCCCACAGCACGGTGCCTTTGCAAATTGTCCCACAGAAAACGTGAATGGGGCCCATTCTGCCACATGCAACACCATCTGAAACGGCACAAAAACCTGCTGTTCACAAAACAGACCATTCTATTAAAAAAAAAAAAGTCAGAGAAAAAGAAATTCAAGAATGCTGTTTCCCTTCACAATCTCTGGCTTGCTAGGACACATGAAAGGAGCTATTTTATCTTGCAAATGAAGTAAAAAAATAATAATTACAAAGACATCATTAAGAAAAAGGTTCTATTTGAACTGTACAAATAATATTGTACCTTAAACAAACAGAAGGAGGCTTTTTTGTAAAAGCCAAAAGCCAAAACCCTACAGATTAGCAGTGAAACAGTTCCATTACCTGGATTTTCACAATGCATCAAAATTGCCAACAGAGAAGTTTCCTGCCACATTGGTCTTCAGATAGTGACAAGTCCCTTTAAACTAATCTATAGCCAGAGAGTACATAAATATACATAAATATAAATAAATATACATAAATGTAATAAAACAATGCCAAAAACCCCACCATGAGAGGTCACAGTTTATACCCAATTAATTAGTATGCTCAGGTTACATTTATTTTTTTTTTAATGTTTTTTTTTTTTTTATTTTTTATTTCTAGGAGAGAGAGAGACAGCGTGAGCAGGGGAGGGTCAGAGAGAGGGCTTCACAGACTCTGAAACAGGCTCCAGGCTCTGAGCTGGCAGTCAGCACAGAGCCCGACGCGGGGCTCAAACCCACGAACCGCGAGATCATGACCTAAGCGAAAGTCGGACGCTTAACCGACTAAGCCACCCAGGCGCCCCGCTCAGGTTACATTTAATTTGGGGAAGCAAATATCTCTGTAGCATCTTAAGTAGTTTACGGTTAATACTGAATACTCTTTTTTTCCCCTCAACTGTCTATGAGCTAAGAACGAAGCTCCTTCATTCACTGGAGTCAAAGATACAGAGAACTTGATTTCTGAGTTAATAACTCTGTTGTTAATCACAGAAAGTACAGCAGGAGCCTGGTACCATCAAAGATAGGAGAAGTTACCACCAAAGAGGGAGACACTTTCTGGTGCTAAGAGCAGGGACTAATAGAATAGACAAAACTTCTGAAAGATTCTCATACTCTGATGGCAGCCATCAAGCTACTAAATTTTCAACTGCATACAGTTCAAGATTAAAGTATATGATTTTCTGTAGGGGCTCCTAATTATTTCCAATTTAACTATGTAATTTACCCCAAATTTAAAAATTAGTATACCCATAATTTATGCATTAATTTTCCAATTTGTGATCAGCCTCAGAAGGTCTACCCATAGGCTTACTTTAAGATAACATACGGGTAGATTAGCACTAGTGCTATAAAAAAGAAAGTAAGTATGGTAAGAGTAGAATAAAGACATCTTAATATTAGTTGATTTATATAAAAAGAGGCTATATTATCGCAACAAATTCTTCCCTGAAATGTATATTAAATACTGCAAATTTAGAATTAGGAGAATTCTAAAATAAAAGTATTAAGAGTAAATTTAGAACTACTGAGTATTAAAATACAATTTAAGCTAGAGCAATGTCCAGTATTGATTTAGAGATAAATGAACTAAACAGTGAAAAAAAAAAACAGTCCAAAAAAAGAACCAACTTTGTATAAAATTTGGTTTATAAAAATGGTTAAAATTTTAAGCAGTAGACAAAAATAGATTGATACATGATGTTGAGATAACTGCATAATCTTTGAGGGGAAAAATAAGTTGAATCCCTACAATGATCTCTTACAAAATTAATTCCAAGTGGATAAAGAACTTAAAGTCTAAAGAAAAAATAGCCTTTTCAACACAGGGAGAAAACGTGTATTTATAAAATAATCTTGGGGTCGGGGAATGTTTAAAAGGGTTTGTTTAAAAACAAGACTAAAAACCAGAAACAGTAAAGAACAACACTGATCAATTCAATCACATAATTGTGAAATGTCATAAAGTTAAAACACATATTTAAAAATTTAGGGTAAGTATGACAAAATAAATGGCAAAAAAAGAAGAGTTGATGTCTGAAACATACAAGAGCACTTGCAATAAGAGAAAGTAAATACTCCAAGCAAAAATTGAAAGAAGTGTATAGTCAATTCAATTGATATAGCTAATAATAATAATAACGATAATAATGATAATAATTGATGAGTTCCAAGCTCTGAGCAAAAGAAATGAGATGCAACATGTTATTAGATTATCACAAAAATATACAAAATTTGCATGCACTTTTATCCCAGTTTTGTAGATAAGAGAATTGAAGTTCAGAAAGTACCATATCCAAACTTACATAATTAAAGAGTAACAGGACAGGGACTTGATTTGTATGACTCTTAAATCTGTGATGTTAATTATTGTTGATGCAAAAGAAAAAGCTTGTTACAGAACAGTTCACATACATATGCAGAATCAGACAGATCTACAGAGACACAGAGACACAGAGAGATGGAGAAAGAGAGAAAAATGAAACTGGAAGTTTCATCATTATATTAACAGTAGTTGTCTCCAAACAGAGCACTTTGTGGTGAAATTTACTTGCTTCAGGATACTGGTCTACATTATTTGATTTCCTTACAATAAACATGTATCATTTTTGTCATCATATAAGAATGAGAAATTATTTATCTTATTAATGAGAAGATATTTATCACACATATCTTGCTAGACATCTAAATGTTCATGAATACCTTTTTTTTATTAGCATGTTGACTTTGGAAACAATGAAACATGGTAAGCTGAAAAAGCATAAGGCGCATGCTCTGATTCGGTATTTCAGCTTTAGACCATATGCTGCACAAAATGCCAACGTATCTGGAAGGAACTGATGAATTTAGCTCAAATCTGCATAAACATGTAAATAGAAACTAATAACACTTAACTTTTGGCAACAAGATTATAGCCTTGATAAATATTCTCACCTTCTTGGAGCACAATTAGTCTTAGGCCTACCTCACTTTTGTACACAATATGCAGGATTCAGTAAATACTCTTTAGCTCCTTGGATGTGGGCTCATAAACAAATCAGTGATTTAATGTTTGTAGTAAGAGACTTATAGCCAGGTAGGCCAAAAAGTATTAGAAAATACAATTAGCCAAGCAGAAAGACCTTGAGTGAATCTAGCCTATATAAAATATCTAACATGTAAAACATTTTAGAATGCATTTGAAATCAAAGGAGTATAAATCCAAGCCAGCTTTCTAATAGCCACCAGATATCTCAGCTTAAAGTAGGCCTGTAACTCTGAGATTAAGACAGTATTCTTATCTGAAAAATTGGTTGATTTTTAAACATCAGTTTCTTTGCAGATTAAATGAGATACGGCATGTAAAGCACCTAGTACAATGAATGGTACATAATAGGTTTGTGATATTTAATTCTAAGTTAATATACAAACTCATTAAATCTTACTTATTTTTTTCATCCATCAATTGATATGTGTAGAGAACTATGTTCAGTGAGTTATTATTACTCACCAGGAATTGGAGACATATGAATACAGAACATCTAAAATCAAAATTTCAGGCAGGATTAAGGGCATAAAACATTTGTACCGAAGAGTTTTTAAAAATTGATTGCTGGGGTGCCTGGGTGCTTCAGTTGGTTAAGCGTCTGACTCTTGATTTTAGCTCAGGTCATTGTCTCACAGTTCGTGAGTTCGAGCCCTACAATGGGCTCTGCACTGACAGCCTGGACCCTGCTTCAGATTCTCTGTCTCCCTTTCTCTCTGCCCTGCCCTCTGCTTGCACTCTTTCACTCTCAAAAAACAAATAAACATTAAAAACAATTTAAGTCAGTTGCTTTACTAGTAAATTATATTAATATCATTACTGTTGCAAGCCAAATATTTGCTATTTCTAATCCTCTGGCACTTGCACTACAAGCAGTCTGTATACAAATGTAGTTGGAGGTGGGGGTATTTTTCTCATTGGTCTCAGAGCAAAACATAATTTTACCTCTCCTTTATGTATATGAATTCCCACAGGGAGAGGTTTATAAAGCAGGAGAATATCCATTTTAGGTAGATACTTTAGCACATAAAAAGAACTGGGGATATTAATGAAATCAAGAGTCTCCATTCAATTAGATGACATAATAATGTCAAGGTATGGCACGACAGCTTTCAAGATATATGGAGGTGTCACATGTGATAAATAGAAAAGTGCCTCCCACAAGTCCTTAATAATGACTTAACTGATCATTTTCCATGGTCTGGTCCAGGCTCCTTCCTCTGCACTTTACTTGATGCAATATCTCACTTGAAGTACACGTGAACCCCATGAGATATCTACTATTATTAACTGATCTATACAAATGAGAAAACGGAGAATGTCAGGTTATGGGACTTGATGAAATTCACACAGCTATTAACTATCACAGGCAGGATCCAAACCAAGGAAATTAGACTCTAGAGTTTTATGGTGAACCATGAATCCATACTGCCTCCCTTGCTGTTCATGTTTCTGGGGCAATACCCGAAAGGGCTCTTCATGGCAGAGCTCAGGAATACATTTTGTCATGAGTTCAATCTATTGGGCTTGGTGACTACTATTTCTTAAGCTTCCAAAGTTGGATAATATTAGGGAAACTGAGGCAATTAAGTAAAAGTCAAATTGGCATTTGGAACAATTATATCTTGTTCTGAGTCCTTTATATACTGATCTAATCTATCAATGTATTGTATGCCACCTGAAATTACTTGTACCATGCATGACAAACTCCTAGGCACTAAGTAAGTGTAATCTAATTTTGAAGTAAAAATTGAAATAAGATTTCTTCTCCATTCATATCTTGAGACATCTAGAATCTCATACTGAGTACTTTGAGAGGCATGTATTAGCAAGTCTTAATTTTCTGGGAAAATGTCAGAGATGGATCCAACTCAGTGACAAAGTACCTCCTTATTACCATCACTGAAGATTTTATCTGTCTTTATTTCCTTTAACCATGCCGGATCCAGTTTTCTGATTCATCTCTCTACTTCTTCCAACCAAGCTATGGTTTCATCCCTTGCTTGATTTGTGATCTTCAGAAGCTCAATGGTCATAAGATTGAAAAAAGAGAGCAGGTTCAAAGCAGTTCCTGATATTACCTTCTTCCCACCTCCACCACACAGCTGTTTATAGACTCCAGGCTGGCCCCCAACCGTTCCTACTCACTTACTCTGGCAAAGAAATTCTACTCCTGATATAATAGCCAAGAGTGGTCTATATGAAGTCTGGCATTCCATGAATGTGGATGAGCTTATTTCAAACTTTGTTTACCTTTGAAGGGGACACACATTGAACAGTCCTGGTGAGAACACTGAGATGTCGGGAAGGTGGCATCCCTGAAGAGGGTATGGAAGCTCTGTATGCCCCACCCCCTGTATACCATGCTCTGTGCATCTTTTCCATTTATCTGTTCCTGAGTTGTATCTCTTATAATAAATTAGTGAGTCACATGAGGACAACTGAGAGAGTTTTTTTAAATATTCCCCTTCTGGACTCAAAATCACAAACTTCATTAGATCGAATTTGTCTTAAGGAGTCCCTAGTGTAGATGTTGTACTAGTGCCTTAAAAATAGAAGACAGTAAAGACAGAACAAGTCAAAATTAAAAGAATGCAAAAAATACCATTCTGGCTCACATAAGACTTCTGCATGGTCCAATGATGAATGTATGGCAAGGACAACATGAAATCATTGAAATGGGACATAATCCACTATATGGAATTGCCATCATTTTTCTTATTCTATCTGATATTTCTTAATTTTTAAGAATTTCTTAAATCTTAATTAAAAGCCATATACTTTTAATTCTCAAGAGTCCAACACAAGGAAACATCCGTAAGTTTCATTGGTATTTCCCTTTTTTGTAAAAGACAAAAATTATTAGAAAATAAGGTCATCTCAATTCTACTCAACATCCAATTCTGCCATGTTTATAGCTAACTTAAAAAAATCCCAAATCTATGGCTTATATTTGAGGCCATCCAACCATTGCTACAGCCTTCCATCCCAAGTTAACTCCAAATACCTATAATGTTCGAAACCTACACTCACCCCATATTTATTTCATATTTCCTGAGAATACTATGCATATTCCTATTCTCATGATTTTTTTTGAGCTCTTATCTGGTTATATGATCTCCTCCTACTTTCCTATTCTAATACTGAACATCATTTGAGGTCTGGTTGATACATAAGCCATCCATAGAGTTCATTCTTATCCTAAGGATCATTTCCTTCACCAAGGAAGAAATGATCTTTAGTCTCAAAATTCCGGTTTTTTTCCAGGGGTATAGAACTCTTTACACTATTAGATAGTCAATTTCAATAAAATTTTTGGTTTTTATTGATGAAAAAAAAAAAGGTGGAAAGGAAAAACACTGCAGAATCCCTGACTATTTAGAGCCAGCAGTATAGGAATGAATGGACATTCAGAAAAGCCGACATTTAAAAAAAGGACCAAGAATGACCAAAAATTTGCAAATAACCTATCAGATAAAAGGTTAATATCCAAAATTTATAAAGAACTTATCAAACTCAACACCCCAAAAACAAATAATCTAGTGAAGAAATGGGAAAAAGACACATGAATAGACACTTTTCCAAAGAAGACATCCAGATGGATAACAGACACATGAAAAATACTCAACGTCACTCATCATCAAGGAAATACAAATCAAAACCACAATGAGATACCACCTCACACTTGTCAGAATGGCTAAAATTAACAACTCAGGCAACAACAGATGTTGGCAAGGAGGCAGGGAAAGAGCAACACTTTTGCACTGCTGGTTGGAATGCAAACTGGTGCAGCCACTCTGAAAAACAGTATGGGGGTTCCTTGAAAAACTAAAAATAGAACTACCCTATGACCTAGCAATTGCACTACTAGGTATTTGTCCAAGGGATACAGGTGTGCTGTTCCAAAGGGGTACATTCACCCCCAATGTTTGTAACAGTGCTATAGACAATAGCCAAAGTATAGAAAGCCCAAATGTCCATTGACAGATGAATGGATAAAGAAGACGTGGTACATATATACAATGGCATATTACTTGGCAATGAAAAAGAATGAAATCTTGCCATTTGCAACAATGTGGATGGAACTAGAGTGTATTATGCTAAGTGAAATTAGTCAGAGAAAGACAAATACCATATGACTTCACTCATATGTGGAACTTAAGATACAAAACAGATGAACATAAGGGAAGGGAAACAAAAATAATATAAAAACATGAAGGGGAACAAAACATAAGGGGCCCTTTAATACAGAGAACAAACTGAGGTTTGCTGGAGGGGTTGTGAGTGACAGGATGAGCTAAATGGGCAAGGGGCATTAAGGAGGACACTTGTTGGGATGAGCACTGGTTGTTATACATAAGAGATGAATCACTGGATTCTACTCCTGAAATCATTATTATATTATATGCTAACTAACTTGGATATAAATTTAATAAATAAATAAATAAATAAATTTTAAAAGGATACTTATAAACTATTTAAAAAAGGAAGAAAGAAAGAAAAGAAGGCAGCCATGTATCCCCAAACAGAATTCTGGCTGTGTCACTATGAAGCCGTGAAAATTTGTGAAAGTATCCTTTTCCAGATATAAAATATTACGTAATAAATATGCATATCCAGAGTAAAAATAATGATCCAAAAACTCATTTATGTTAAAACAAACAGGTTTTTCACAGGTGCCAAAGGAACCACAGTGTAAAGTGGTATCAGTTCCACTGTAGGCCGAAGGACTGGGTGTTGTGAGAAGTCAGTAAAGCCTAAAAAAGAAGTCAAAAGAAAGCTGAAGAACAATTTTTTGTGACAACTGAAAACATTCTCGCCTACAATGGGAGAGATTTAGATTGGCTTTTTATTTTAAACTCAAAGTAGAAATAGCATATCATTTAGAGAGTTGGATGCTTACACATCCACATATGATGATGAAATGAAGTGTAAATTTTTATGGTTAACATCTGCACTGAGCATGGAAGAACTAGAGAAGTACTTTTGAGTACATACGTAAAAATCAAATAGACTAGCAGTGGACCAAAAGTTTACTTCTTAGTTTTAAAATTTTTATAAACCTAAAATTATTCTGGTACTTCGCTGACTTAGCTTTCCTGTTCTTTCTTATACAAATTCATATTCCATTTCATAGTATTCTATTATTTTGTCATTTGCCCATGGATTGTAAACATTTCTTAAAAATATGAACTTCTTAGAAAGTTAACATGCTTGTTTTAGATATTCTTCTTATTTTAATAGGTGGATTGTCAAGGTTGGTATGAATAGAACTTTCCATGTCTTGTGAAGTGAATCCCCATAAATGATCACATCTTTGAAATTGTAACTGTCTTTTTGCTGGCTTTCTTAAAGAGCATTTTCCAAAAGCTTATGTTATGTATTGGAATATTCCCAGTACTTTTTGGTCATTATAGTTCTCACTTTCAGACTACCGAGTTCAATCAAGGAACTGCCAAAATACCTAGAATTAATTTTACTACAATTTTCTGAGGATTAACATGGCCAAGATGTATTAGTTTCCTAATCTTGCACAACAAAATACCACAAACTTAACAGCTTAAAGCAACACCCATTTATTATGTCACAATCACATACATTAGAAGTCTGGTCATAGCAAGACTGGGTTCTCTGCTTACGTCCCATTGGCTAAGACTAAGTGTCAACTGAGCTGCATTCTCATCTGGAGCTTGGGCTCCTCTTTCATCTTTCTGCCACTTAGTTATGGCAGAGTCCAGTTCCTTAGAGTTGCAGGATTGAGGTCCCTATTTCCTTTGTAGCTTTCAGCCAGAGTATGCTGTCAGCTCCTTGAGGCCTTCAGTTTCTTGCTTCATGCCTCCCCCTCCCACCCCATCACTGAAGTTAGCAGTGGAACACTGAATCTATCTGGAACATCAAATCTTTTACTCCAGATAGATTAAAAGAGAATGTCATCTCTTTTAAGAGCTCACCTGATTAGATGAGACCTGAAGATAATCTCCTTCTCTGAAATCAACTGCCTCATATAGGATAAACTAACCACTATATTCACAGATACCTCCACACTTAAGAGGTTTGAGATATACGACGAATGGGTCATGGAGATCATCTTTGAATTCTGACTACCACACAAGCCATCTAAGGTCTAAGGAGAAGTACCAAAAACTGCCTAGATAAAACAAGTTTGAAATATCTCTGAAGCTTGGACAAGAGATAGACAAGGAGTGCCTATACATTGTTAGTGTCCTTAAAGGCAAGAACCATGTCTGTGTAGTTCATCACTGTTTTTGTAGTACCTAGAATGGTGTTTGGAATAACAAATGATTAATAAATAGTTATTGAATAAGGATAATGAATGAATAAGAAATGCTCTTGCACTATAGAGTGGAAAATGGGAGAATAATCCAAAACACAAAGTCACATTGATGTCAAGACCAGGTGTTCACTGAAGTCATATGAACCAAGACTAGAAATCTGTAACAACCTAGATGGATAAAAATCGACCAGTTCAAATGAAGAAAAAATCAATGGGCAACTGGGGAACAGAGAATAAGGAGATGAATTCAACATGGATATTTTGAAGGAAAATATAAGCAATAGATTTTGGTGAAAAAGAAATACAGGAGTAAAAGCAAATGAAGCAACTCCCTGATAATTTATAAGGGACTCAAATCAAGAGCAAAGTTGAAGAAGGGATACTAATCCCTCTAATACTGGATGCAAGAACATAAAAACGATACCACGTATAAATAAGTGTGAGGGAGTTTTGTGGGCAGTGGAAAGAAGAAGGGTGGGAGAAGTGAACAAAATTCCCAAAACTTAATGAGTTGGTAGGAAATGAGATTATCTACCAAGAATATGCAGGATTTGAAACTGTAGGCCCTGGGGAAAGAGTGAAGGTTTGAAATATTACTATGGAAAATGGTCAGTTTACTGGTAAACTTTTACAAGTAAAATTTTATAAAATTTTATAAAGCACCAACTAATGTTGATGTTAAAAAACTTATACTTAATATAAGAGAAATTTCTATCAAAACTTTTGTGGGGCGCCTGGGTGGCTCAGCCAGCTGAGTGTCTGACTTCCTCTCAGGTCATAATCTCACGGTTCGTGGGTTCGAGCCCCGCATCGGGCTTGGTGCTGACTGCCAGCTCAGAGCCTGGAGCCTTTTTCAGACTCTGTATCTCCCTCTCTCTCTGACCCTGTCCTGCTCACACTGTCTCTCTCTCTCTGTCTCTCAAAAATAAATAAAATAAAATAAAATAAAAAACTTTTGTGCACCAGAATAGATCTAAAAATTTTGCCTATTTTTTTGGCCATTTGTTACAGAAGGATGACATAGGTGCATGAACATTAAATGTCCCAATGAGACCATAGTTTAAATGACCTCTAATGGAGTTAGGCTCAGAAAAGAGGAAAGGGAAACCAGGAGAAGATTGATAAACAAAGAAAATGGAGTGTCAAGAAGTGGTAAGTCTTCTTAAGTTTGCAGAGTAGATTGAGTTAGAATAAAGTGCAGAGAAATTGAAAGAATAGCAGATTTTGTTCAGAAAATGGGTAGTTAAGGATTACAGTTACAGTTTACAGATTAAAGAAAGCTACAGCTAAAGATTGCAGACCTGCAGTGATCACAGGGATAATAAATCTAAGTTGGAAACAACATGAAAGTTCTAGCAGAAGAGGGAAAATGTGTTTTTGAAGTTAAAGAAACAAAGGAGCTCTAAGACCAGATAGTAAGTGATCATCTTTTTATATGGATGTTGGAATCATACAGCACAATGGCCAGAGATGACTTTGGAAGGACTATGAACAATATGCTGTCCTTAATAAATGTGATGGAGTGTTCACTACCCTGGAGGCTCTGAGAATACCTCCACAACAAGAAATCTATAGAAGTATGAAGTGTAGAAGAAAAATAGAGAGGAAAAACAGCTTTCACTCCAGGGCTTTAGTTGTGGCTTAAAGGAAAGCCCATATTCATTTATGGTGAGGAGTTGGATTTGTTCTATGAAAAACTAAAGATTTAGGGCATACCAACTTGCACTTATAATAATTAGATTTGGTGACCACTATAAGTAAGAGAATAAATATATTACATTCCTTCATAGCTAGTGCAATAATTTCATGTTGTCAGTCAATACTTATTGTCTTTTTTGGATAGAGTAACAATTTTTTATCATGCTACTAAGAAATTGTGTGTGTGTGTGTGTGTGTGTGTGTGTGTATAGGAGAGGCGTGTTTGTGTGTGCATATTATATATCATATGTTATATTATATCTGTCTTTCTATCTCTCTAAACTTTATAGAGTCAAAGTTAGAAACCAAGTATTGCTTAACAAAAATGAGAACAGCCAAGACTATGGAGAATCCCTACTCACCTACAGTATGTCTTCCTTCAACATATTTGATCAGTGAGTAATTCATAAAGACTTGAAAATTTTAATCTTCAGAAAGAGGCCAAATCAGGGAATTTAAGAAACACAATTTTTATTACTATTTGTATCTACAATCTTGGTATCACAAAATTTACAATCCTAGTTGAAAAACAATCAGATGTTAAATCCTTTGTATTGCAATCATTCCTCTATAAAACAATGATTCACTTACTAAATAAGTAAGTATTTCGCACCTATTATGTTCTGTTGTGAGCAAGGCATTTTAGGCATGGTGGTGTACAAGTAAAATTTGCCTCTAGAGTCTTAGACGTTCAAAACTTAAACCCAGAAAATGTAATCACTGTTTGAGATACAGAAGCACATGTGAAAATTCATAAAGAAAAAAGTCATGCTAACTGAAATTCTTTTAAAAAGAGTCACTTATCATTATTTTGAGGATGTTATTAGTTATTATTTAAGGAACTTCAAACATGAAAAATAAAATCTCTAGTTCCTTTCATGCTGACCATATCCATGACAGAATAATATGACTTTTAGACAATATAATTCCGTTTTGTCTTCTTCCATGCAAGAATTTGACTAAGTGATTGACATAACAATAAATAATGGAAAAGGAATTATATTTGTCTTTATCTGATTTATTAACATTATATATCAGGTAGAATAAAAAGTTTACATTCATGCCTTTTTGACTAATACCAAATCAACCAAAAATAGTTTTAACATTTAATAACAGAGATGAGCTTCTTTCTTAAATTAATTATGTAGATTACAACAAAGAACAAGATCTCAAATTTTCTAAAGAGTGAGGCATTTTCATGCATAAAAATTTTGCATATGTGTTATTTAAAGTCAAATCATGTACACAAGCCTATGTTAATACTGTCTTAAAGTGTTTTAAGTAAATCGATTAGAAGTTGTAGCATTTAAAATTACATGATGTGATTTATGTTGTGCTTTCTGTGAGAAGTACAAGCACTCCTGATACCTAGATTTCCCATCATTACTTTGAATTGAAGAAAAGAATAAGATCAAATTTTCTAGGTATAAAGTAATAGATTTTGAAATCATTAACAAAGGAAATGATTCCTATTAAATCTGACATAACACATATTTAAAAAAACAACTGTGAAACTTAAAAATAAAAAAGGAATTAAAAAATATTTCATGAGTCTACACGGGTGACCCGTATCTACAGCTAATTTGTGAAGTATCTTCCTGAATTCCATCTTCCTGTCTCTTCTCTCCGTTGTACTCTTCTTGTCTTCACAGTTATTCTTTTCCCTTACCTTCTCTCCCCATCTATTAAAGAAGCAAAATGTCTGCACTGACCTGTATAGACAGAAGACCAATACAAAACATTTTATATTCTGATTTTAAATAATATGGTTTGGCAAAAGATAGATTTTTAATTAAAACAAAGTTAAGAACTGATTTCCAATTATTACTAAAACAATCCATGGCTATGACAGAATTGGAATATAAAAAGTTAAGCATACAGAAATCTACATATGTAGAAGCCCATTGCACACAGACACATATATTTTGAATACACATATTCTCATAATATGTATATATTCACATATATATTCATAAAAACATGTTATAAAATCCTAACATATATGTTATTTTGAAATGTGCTTTTTTCACTTAAAACTGTAATATAAAAATGTCTCACCACCAGTGGCACTCTTTTTTTTTTTAATGATAGCTACCCAGGGTTGATGAGGGTATACATAATTTGGCACTCCCATAGCTAAAACTGTAAATGAGGTTAGCCTTTCTGGAGTGAATTTAGCAGTACATTTCAAGAGTTTTAAATACAACTTAATGATGGTAAAATGTGAAAGTCTCTGCACCTCCCATTTTGGATATGTAAGAATTTCCATTATAAGGATATTTGTTACAATGTACTTTATAATTTCCAAAAATAATAACATACCAATATATATAACAAGAGGCGCCTTGCTAAAATATACACATGTCATATACCCATGCCACATAAAAATACTTTACATTAAAATTATGTAAATTAAGGAAGAAAATGAAAATGCTTTAAGTTTAATGCGTATACAATTTTTGCACAGGCATTGTAACTATTACAACCTCAGGACGGATTCTTATTAATAGTACTATAAAAAGGAGAACGAGACCTACCACTTAAGTACAGTTGATTTATATAGCATTCTAGAGAAAGCAAACTAACACACAGTGACAGAAAGCAATGATTTCCTGGGTGGTGGAGTGGGGACGTAGTAGGAGGGAGGGACAGCACAAAGGGAACTTTGGGGTGATGTTCATGTATACTATCTTGATTGTGATAATGATTTTACAGGGTTATACCTATGTCAACATATTAAATTGTATGATTTAAATATTCACAGAAGTTCATGTTTTTAAATCTGATTTTAAAATGTGTGTGTTTATGGTTTCTCAACTTGGCCTCAAGAGGCCTGTTAAAATGTAAAAATGTCTGACAGTACTAAGTGTTACTGAGGATGTGGGGCACCTGGAACTCTCATATATAGTTTTGGTGAAATGCTTCATACAGACGCATTGGAAAATACCTTGCAATTTCTTAGGAAGTTAAACATATGACCAGCAATTCCACTCCTATATATTTACTTAACAGAGATACAAAAAAATATGCCAACAAAAAATTGTTCCTAAGATTACCGATGATTCTGTCACAAAATGTAATGACTAATTTTACTTCTTTTAAATGTTTCTTATTTCTTTTTTTCAGTTTATTTATTTTTGAGAAAGAGAGAGCAAGTGGAGGAAAGGCAGAGAGAGAGAGAGAGAGAGAATCCTTAGCAGGCTCTGTGCTGTTGGCACACAGCCAGACACAGAGCTCAATCCCATAAACCATGAGATCATGACCTGAGCCACGATCAAGAGCCTGACACTCAACCAACTGAGCCACCTAGGCATCCCTGTTTTATTTTTTTAAATATATATATATGTATGTATGTATGCATATATATATATATGTATGTATGTATGCATGTAATCTCTAAGTTCAACATGGGGCTTGAACTCAGGACCCTAAGAGCTAGAGTTCCATGCTCCACTGACTGAGCCAGCCAGACTCAGTAATGACTAATTTCAGTCCTGATCTTTTCAATTCCTCAGTGATTAACAGTCCTAATTGCTCACTTTTTTCAATTCTGTTTTCCTTGTCCTCCCTGAACCATATTGTTTTCTTCCTACATATTTAACACTTCCCTCTGTTTCACCTTTGAGATCTCATCCTCCTCAAACCAGCCATTAAATGCTGTTATTTTGGTTTATTTTTAATTCCCTTCTCTTCTCACACTATGCTCTCTCTCTAGCTTAATTGCACCCATTTCCATGGTCTCTAAATTAATACCTCACAATTAACTATCTCCTAAGCGCCAAGCCTTTATCTTCAGCTACCTATGGAACATACCATGTGAATTTCTCCAACTTTCCACAATGTTGGAGTGGTTAGGTGGCTGAGTGAATTAAGAGTCTGACTCATGATCTCACAGGTCTGTGGGATCGAGCCCTGTGTTGGGCTGTGCGCTGACCATGAGGAGCCTTCTTGGGATTCTCTATGTCCTTTCTCTGTCCCTTCCAGCCTCGTGCATACACACACGCACACGCATGCTCCCTCCATCCTTCTCTCAAAATAAATAAACATTTAAAAAAAAATTTCTGCAAAGTTAGTACACTGTAGGATATACATCTTCCTACCCACACAGACCTGACATTCTCACAGTATTCACTATCAGTAAATGGCAACATTACCTATCTAATCCTTTAAAACCTAAGCTGGGGGTGCCTGATGGCTCAGTTGGTTGAGCTTCCAAATTCGGTTCAGGTCATGATATTGCAGCACAAGTCATGATCTTGTGGTTCGTGGGTTCAAGCCTGACATCCAGGTCTGTGCTTGACAGCTCAGAGCCTGGAGCCTGCTTCAGATTCTGTGTCTCCCTCTCCCTCTGCTCTTACCCTGCTTGCAATCTGTCTCTCCCTCTCTCAAAAATAAAGTTCTTAAAAACTTTTTTGTGGGGCGCCTGGGTGGCTTAGTCGGTTAAGCGTCCGACTTTCGCTTAGGTCATGATCTCGCAGTTCGTGGGTTCGAGCCCCGCGTCAGGCTCTGTGCTGACTGCCAGCTCAGAGCCTGGAGCCCGTTTCAGTCTGTGACTCCCTCTCTCTCTGACCCTCCCCTGCTCACGCTGTCTCTCTCTGTCTCCTAGAAATAAATAAAAAACATTAAAAAAAAAAAACTTTTTTGTTAATTTAAAAATTAAAAATAAAAAAAAACCTAAACTGCAATCAAGGATTTTTGATACTTCCCATTCCATCACCTCTCACCTCAAAGGAATTAACCCAGTTCAGGCAGCTCACACATCATTTCTAAATTCCGTTAATTTCTCTCCATCTATACTGCCTCTCTCTAACCAAAGTTATTCTTCATCTTTCACCTGGATTGCTGCAATAACTGGCTTCCCAAAATTTATTCTAGTCCCTGTCCAACCTGTTCTCCATTGTAAGGTAACATTTTCAAAATGTAAATCTGATGTTAACACCCTTGCAATCCTTCTTACCCTACGTAGCCCCATTATAATCTTTTTTTCCCCTGTTGTCTCAAAATGATGACTGAAATCCTGAATACATCAAACAGGGCACTATTGTTTGTGTGGTCTGGTTCTTGCCAACCTCTCCAGCTTTTTCCCTCCTCTTCCACCCTGTTCTCTCTTAAGTCATTCTCTTCTATCAAGGCTTCCTTCCTCCACAGGTATCTTACATGTACTGATCCCTCAATAGAGAATTCTCTTTTTGCTCTTCGTCTTCACCTAGTTAACCCTTACTCAATGCTCTGATCTCACGAAAAGGTCATTTCCTTTACTTTTCCGTATTAGGTCAAGTTCGTCTGTTACATACTTTTCCCGAATTCTTTTATTTTCTTGGAACTTACGTGTTTTAAATTATACATTCATTGATTTGACTAGTGGCATATTATTAGCTCCCCCTCTAAAGTGTAAGCTCCTGGAGTGCCTGGGTGGCTCAGTCGGTTAAGCATCCGACTCCAGCTCAGGTCATGATCTAGCAAGTTCGTAGGTTTGATCCCTGCGTAGAGCTCTGTGCAGATAGCTCAGAGCCTGGAGTCTGCTTCAGATGCTGTGTCTCCCTCTCTGCCATTCCCCTGCTCATGCTCTGTCTCAGTCTCTGGTAAATAAATAAATGTTAAAAAAATTTGTAATAAAAAAATAAAGTGTAAGCTCCAGGAACAATGTATACTTCATCTAAATTTCCAAAGGTATAAATTGCACTTGAGGTAGTATTTCTCACAAATAAGCTATGTCTCTGGAAAACAGATCTCATCATGACTCGTTTTAAGAACGATAGCAATTTTTGTATTGTTGTATATATCCTGATGGGTAACTGATTGTTTTTAATATACAAGTATGTTTGTAAGTTTTTATAAAATGTGGATCACAAATTCACAGAAGGCTTTCATTGTAGTAGGTGTCACTATCAAAGCACTTGAACACTTGGTTCCAGATTGTTATTTTCCTGTTTTATTTTCTTTTAAAGATGGCCTGTTGTCCTTTGATCTGCTCTGACACCTGCACCGACCTACTTCTCGCTTCTTAAGGGGTCCCTGTAGGGTCCCAGGTCATGTGGATAAAATTAAAATGGAGATCACGTGATTGAAACTATTCTTCACAACTTCTCCCAAAACACACAGACAAATATTCAAACACTTGGATCTGATTTTCAAAGTGTCCAAAACAGCTTTTAAATTTTGTATCTCCAATTGAATCTAACACCAATAACAAAACCAGAAAGTACCTAAATGTTATGTTTCAAAATTAATAGTTTGTGACACTGCATGATCATACCCCTTTCACTGACATTCTAATATTTCCCTACTTCTTCAGAACAATTTCAATAAACGATTTTTAATTCCTTTTCCCCCCCAGCTGGCCTTTCTGAAAGTGTGTCTCATCCACAGTATCAAGCGATCAGGTGAATATTACACTTGTTTCATGTTTCCTCTGCAAAATGCAAACAAATGGGGATGGAAAGTAGGAGATTCTTTGAGAATCATGCAATAATTCTTCATCTGTTTCTTGGTAATATGTTTTGTGTTTTCAGTAAAGGCAAAAGAAAAAGTGGACTTAAACAGAAGTCAACAAATCCCTTGCAAAGAAAGAATTGCATAGAATTTCTGAGAGTATTAATTTATAGACTTGGTAAAACTACTACAACGTATATCAGTGAACAAAAAACAGAGTAGTATTTATTATAAAATATGAACTTTAAACTCTACAGAAGAGTCAAAGAAAATTACTTTTTTAAAATATTAAGTGACTTGAAAAACTTTATAAATTTCAAACATGGATACAGTTTTACCAATTATGTATCTCTACTTCCCAGATCAGATGCATCATAATTCTATATACATTTTGGTGACTGTGTATTCTGAAACATCATTTAATATTGAGACACTTTGGCAATAATTTAGTAGCTAAGTAGTCTCTGAAGATAGGAAAGGAGACAGTTAAAATTAATTTTGTATCCTTCTCACTCTTCCTCCTAGCTTCCCAAATCAATTTACCATCTTTTTGGGCAGTTTCCAAAAAGAACTCTTAATTAAACAATCCCCAGATTAAATACAGTCCCTTTTGCTTCTTCTTTATCAGGCCATTATCTCTGGTATAGCTCAGCCAAATTAGAAATTCAGAGCTAATTTGAAATACCTCTTGTTTTCTTACAGCTTGAAGAAAAGATAAAGGTCAGAAGCAGGCTTAAGGAGATGGACAGAAGTCCTGAGTGAGAAATAAACAAAGGAAGTTCCTCTGCAGTAGAACTATTTAAAACATATGCCAATAAAATGTTCAAAGGATTCCTACAGGGCTCCAAAGATAAACACATGCAATCTTTTTTCTTGAAAAACTACTTACCTGAAGCAGTAAACTCAAATACACAGCATGGTTCTGTGAAAAAAATACAAGAGATAACCCTATAATATTTACTAGGAGTTAAAACTTAGCGCATACGACAGCAAAAGTTTATCCCAGCCCAACCTGCGATTAGCTGTGTGACTTGGGGTAAGTTCTTTAACATCTCCTTGCCCCCCACCCCTTGCCTTATCCGTAAGGGAAATAATTACAAATACCCACCTCACTTTTTTTCCTGAACCTGGGAATATGTGTTGGTTTCTCAGAGCTGTTGTAACAAAGTATCACAAACTGGGTGGCTTAAAACAATAGAAACGTATCATCCTCTGGTTCTGGAGGCTAGAAGTCTGAAATCAATGTATTGGAAGGGTCACACTCCTGAAGGCTCTGAGGAGGAAGCCTCCTTTGCTTCTTCATAGGTTCTTTTTTTTTTTTAAAGTTTATTTATTTATTTTGAGAGAAAGAGAGAGAGAGAATCCCAAGCAGGCTCTGTACTGTCCGCGCAAAGCCTCACACGGGATTTGAACTCACAAAATGTGAGATCATGTCCAGAGCTGAAATCAAGAGTCAGATATTCAACCTACTGAACCACCCAGGCACCTCTAAATGCAAAATTCTTATAAACAGGTCAGTCACAGTTAATGTTCACTAAATGCCAGTTATTACTACTAATTTTATTATCATCAGTATTCTATTGAGGTGGTGCATTATAGGGGCTGGACATTGAAAACTCTAACTTGTAAGAAACATCAACAATAAATCTATAGAAAGTGAGGAGACTCACTTGAAAAACATTGAAAAATTAATGAGAATACTCATAGTTCCTCCTTAGTCCTCACATGATGAGAGTTAAGATTTCAAACGAAGGCTATTTTTCAATATATTTACTGCTGGCTACACTAAAGTTCAGGAGTTTGGACAAAAATAAACAGAAATATGAGAAAAAAAATGTAGGAGACATTAAATATGAATCCAGAAGGTCCAGAAACAGTAAAAATAAATTAGAGGGGGAGGGGGATTATTAAAGAAATAATGGGGGCATCTGGGTGGCTCAGTTAGTTGGACATCTAACTCTTGATTTCAGTTCAGGTCATGATCCCAGGGTCATAGGACCTAGTCTTGGATCATGTTACCTAAGATTCTCTCTCTCTCTCTCTCTCCCTCTCTCCTCATCCCTTCCTCCCTCTCTTTCTCTCTCCCCTTGCCCCCTTTCCCCACTTGTGCATGCACTCTCTCTTTAAAGTAAAAACAAAGAAACAAAAATAGAGATGGTAGGTAATTAAATTATGTGGTATTTTTTTAAAGTGACATGTATATATCAAAATGTAGGAGGTGACACAGAAGATCTGGAGGAAGGGGACTGGGAAGAGAACTGGCAATATTAAATAGGATGGCCAGATAGCTTTCAGGGGAAATGCTGTGAAGCATGGAAATATCTGGAGAAAGAGAACTTTGAAGGCAGGAAGAGCCATTATAAAGTCCTGAAGTTGGGAGACTGCCTGGCATGTTCCAGGAAGCAAAGGATGCTCAGAATGAGATAAAGTGACACACATAGAAAGACCTGGGGGAAATCTTCCAGACAGGAGACACTGAGGCTGGAAAGAGCTGGCTAGTGTGGGTAGGGAGTCATGGATGAAGTCTGCGAAAAAACCAAAGGCCTGCGCACAGAGGCCTTGTGGGCCACAGGGAGAATTCTAGATTTTATTCTATGTGTGGTGAGAAGCAATGGCAGATTTATAAACAGGAGAATGGCTTTATCTGCTTTAATTTTACAGGATGGTTTTGACTGCTGAGTAGAAAACAGAATGTAGGGGCAAAAATGGAGGTAGAAGGCTAATGAGGGGTCCGGAGCTAGATAAAATGTTGGCTTACACTAGCAGTAGAGGAAGTGGTCAGCTTAAATCTGTTGAGGGTTAAAGATTTTAAACAGAATGAACAGGATTTGATAATGGACTGGATGTCAGATATAAAAAATGAAGGAAGGCTCCTAGGTTTTCACCTAAGCAACTAAGTACATTGAGGTAATATTTACCAGGCAGGCTCTGGTTTGTTTTATGAAAGAATTCACCATGTAATTCTTTTCTATTACGAGTTTCACATACGCATTAAAAAGATGATGGAAATAAAGGTTAGATTTAGCACATCATATCAGAAATGAAAGTCCAGCTTGAATCAAGGTATATGTTTTTACTTAATACCTATTTTCATATATAAATGCTAATTAAAAATTTAAATGGATATTATCTATAAATCTACCATTGCAGAGGACAGAAACATCTCAAAACTAGTTTTGAATAATCTAATATCACTGTACTTTTTGCTTAATGAGAGTGAAAATGAGGTAACCAATACTACACACTAGCTATTAAACTGAAGAAAAGGCCATTTTATAAGCATTAAACTCCTGGGGCCCACCAAATGTTCCTACTCATTCACCTATGGGGAGGGTAATTACCATTCTAAGATTGCTAAAACAATAGAATATGACTTTATGTATTTTCCTTCAGGCTGAAGCATTTCAAATGTTCTTAAAAGTCACTTTCCAGGCTCCTTATCTGATTTATGAGAATTAAGGTAACATTACTGCATCACCTCAATCAAATCTGACAATACATTTCTTAACCTAATAAAAATTCCCCTCCCCCCATAATAGTAATAACAAGTTTATTTTGCTGTGAGGCATTTTTAATTGCATTGTGTATAGCTATAATTGAAATGTACCCATTTTGGGTTGACATTTTGATTATCCCACTAGCCAGAAAATAGATATTATGAAACGTTGAAAAGTAATTTTTCACAGTTTAAAACTGTTTTTAGCCATTCTTACAGTCATTTAATATTCTACAATCCTTTAAACATGGGAGAAAATTCTTCAAGTAAACTTCTTTTCTCTTAATATATTTAATATTTTCCCTTAAATATTAATTTCCCCCTTAAGGTTCTCAAGAAAAACTAAATCTTACTATATCCTTCTCTCAGCCTTAATCTGACCTTAATTTTGGAATCATTTTTGCCCTCAGTTTTGTTCAAAGATTTCTGTTTCTCGTGGTTCAGAGAATCCCCAGACTTTTAAGGCCCATGGCTTTTGATCTTGGTTCTGTGGCCATGAAAGACACATCAGAAATTTTATTTTTATTTTGCAAAGAGGCCCAAATAACAGAAAAGGATAGTTAAGCCCTAAATGAATTTAGGGCTATCACCTAAGAGGGAAGGGTAGTCTGGAAGTAAGGCTTAAATGAAATGCTACTAAAATGTTTAATGCCCAGCAAGGAGATTAATCTGACACAGAGAGGCAAAACTCATCAGTGTAGAAATCTGAACAATTTCCAGAACTGGATGTATTGGGGGTTGACTTGGGAGTAACGTCCCCTTTGAAGAAAGCTACCAAACCTCCTCCTATTCTATGCTGTCAGACGTAAGAAGAAGCCCAGAGTGTCTGGGTTTCCAGGGTAGGAGGAGAGGGAACATTGAAACTATTTCACAAACTTTTGTATCAAAATTTACTTTAGATATTCACTGGTGAAGAAAAAAAAAACAAAAAACAGGACTTGACCTAGTTTACATATGGTGTTATTCCCTCTGGATTGGGTGATGAGTGCAGTTCTCCAGAAGGAAATTAGTTACATAAGAGACTCAAAATACAGAGAAGAAACTGAGGGTTGCTTGAGGGGTGTGAGGTGGAGGGATGGGCAAAATGGGTGATTGGCATCAAGGAGGGTCATTTGTTGGGATGAGCACTGGGTGTTATATGTAAGTGATGAGTCACTAAATTCTACTTATGAAACCATTATTATACTGTATGTTAACTAACTTGGATTTAAATAAATTTTTTTAAAAAACAACAACAAAAAGAAGAAAATTGGTTATATCCGAGGTGGTACCAGAAAAGGCTGGGATCTTAATCTCTTCCATGGCCCCCTATGAATTTTTTTTTTAATATTTTTATTTATTTCTAGGAGAGAGAGAGAGAGAGAGAGAGACAGCGTGAGCAGGGGAGGGTCAGAGAGAGAGGGAGACACAGACTCTGAAACAGGCTCCAGGCTCTGAGCTGACTGTCAGCATAGAGCCCGACGCGGGGCTCGAACCCACGAACCGCGAGATCATGCCCTAAGCGAAAGTCGGACGCTTAACCGACTAAGCCACCCAGGCGCCCCGGCCCCCTGTGATTCTTAAGTCTTCTCTTATACCCTAGATTATACCTATAAGATTCAATGCTTAAACTTATTTTCTTTTTCCACACTCTCTGTCTCACAATATGTATTTCCAAAGATCTTCCATTGTAAGATACAACATCAAAAAAAGACAAACATAACCTCCATATTAAAATGTATCCCAATTACAAACTTATGAAAATGTGAAGCATAGAAACATTTCAATCAGGAAACATAATACTGTGTATTAATGATTCCTAAATCTACCATTTTTTTGCCATCGAATTGTCTACTAGCCATTTTCAGGTGTATATTTTACCTCTAAAGCCTGTTTTCTTTACTATTTACAGAAATAGTAAGAGTGCTCTCATTGCTCTCCATAGTCAGAGATGCCCTTTAACCTACACGTCCTACGCTGTGTCCAGTCTGTCATCCACACTGATCTATGACTCATACATGTTCTTTTCTTTTCTTTCTAAGGTTGAATCCTTATCACGGCATGCCTAGAGTGCCGGCACAGCATCTCAGTTGATGACCTTGCCTCTAGGCAGAAGCAAGGGAGACATCAACATGGTAAGTGTTCTTAAGTGAGAATTCCTCATTTTATTTCATGGCTCCATCACTTAAGATGTGTGTGACTTTGGGCAAATTACTTTCTTGTGATTCTTTTCTTCATATAGAAACTAAGTATAAGAATAGTACTTTATTCATGGAATTTTATGATTATATGAAGGAATACATGGAAAGTGTTAGAACCACATCTGAAATTCTAGCAGACATTCATAAGATATTAGCTACTGAGACATCACATTCCAATCCAGTTGACACAAAAAGTGTTAACATCAGCTTTACTAAAATATCAGTTAATTCAGCCATTAAATATAAATGTATTGGGGCGCCTGAGTGGCTCAGTCAGTTAAGCATCCGACTTCGGCTCTGGTCATGATCTCACAGTTTATGGGTTCAAGCCCCGTGTCGGGCTCTGTGTTGACAGCTCAGAGCCTGGAGCCTGCTTCAGATTCTGTGTCTCCCTCTCTCTCTGACCCTCCCCTGCTCTCTCTCTCTCTCTCAGAAATAAATAAAAGCATTAAAATTTTTTTAAAATATAGCAATATATTTACTTAGCAAATGAGTGTCTACTTTATTGTAGGTATTGTTGGTAAATTAAACCAACAAATTCACCAACAAGCAGAAGAGGTAGAGCGTAGATACAGATAGTAAACAATAAAACAAATATATGAACAAATAGTTTATATTGTGAGAATGGTTATGATGTTATGATTAAGATAAAACTAGATATGATGGATGTGGAGTGTTGTGTCTAGATTGGGAGGTTAAAACGTCGTAAAGGTGGCCACCTTTGTCTTTTTAATAACATCACATAACTGTAATCACATTATGTAATGGGTAAGCTTTTGAAACTGGCTTTCTCTCAGCATAATGCTTTGAGATGCATCCAAGTTGTTACAATTTCTCATTTTCACGATAAAATATGTTTTAAAGAACTCAGGAGCTGGGGTTTTTTGGTGTTTGTTTATTTATTTTGAGGGAGACAGCATAAGCAGGAGATGAGACAGAGAGAGAAGGGGACAGAGGATCCGAAGCAGGCTCTGTGCTGACAGCAGCAAGCCTATAGCAAGGCTTGAATTCACCAACCATGAGATCATGACCTGAGCTGAAGTTGGACGCTTAACTGACTGAACCACCAAGTGCTTGCAAGAAACCAGGAGTTTTTACACAGATATTTACCATTTCTGCTGTTCTCCCTTCAAATGTTACAACTTTCCTTTCAAATGTTACAACTTTCCTTCTGGTGTGATGTTCCTTCTCTCTGAAGAATTTTTTTAGCAATTGTTTTATAATGGTTTTGTTAGCTACAACTTTTCATAGTTTTCTTTCATCTAACATTTTTTTCTGCTTTATTTTTTTAATTTTTTAAAATAGTTTATTGTCAAGTTGGTTTCCATATAACACCCAGTGCTCATGTCCGCAAGTGCCCTCCTCCATGCCCATCACCCCCCTTCCCCTCTCCCCCACCCCCATCAGCCCTCAGTTTGTTCTCAGCATTCGAGCTTCCATTCTTTTTTTTTTTTTAATGTTTTATTTATTTCTAGGAGAGAGAGACACACACAGCATGAGCAGGGGAGGGCCAGAGAGAGAGGGAGTCACAGACTGAAACAGGCTCCAGGCTCTGAGCTGGCAGTCAGCACAGAGCCCGATGCAGGGCTCGAACCCACGAACCGTGAGATCATGACCTCACCTCCGACCGAAAGTCGGACGCTTAACCGACTAAGCCACCCAGGCGCCCCCGAGCTTCCATTCTTGAAGGATATTTTTACGGAATATAGAATCCTGGATTAACAGCTTTTTCCTAAAGCACTTCAAAATTGGCTCCACTTCTTTACCGATTCCATAGTTTCTAAAAATCATCTGTCATTGTTCCCTAAATGTAATGGGTCATTTCTCCTGGTGCTATCAAGATTTTTTCTTTGTATTTGGTTTTTAGCAGTCTGATTAATGATGTGTCTAATTTAGGTTTCCTTGTTTTTGTCATGTTTAATAATTGTTGAACTCCTGGAATCTGTAGATTTATGTCTTTGGTCAAATTTTACTGGTTTCCAACCATCATTTCTTCAAGTACTTTTTCAACACCATATTTTTTTTCTTCTGTGATTCTAATGGCATGAAGCTTATGTTCAATGTCAGTTTCATTTTCAAACATTTGCAGCATTGCCCATATCTGTCTCATACATGAACCACTTAGTTTGGTACATCGGTGGTGACTGATGGTCCATCTGTTAGTTCTCAGTATCTTTTGTGTTTAGAATCAGGTATGCAAATTTAGAGCTTACACGTGAACCCAGGAGTTTGTAATGACTTTATGGTTTCCCTTTTCTGAGTCCCTTCCTTTTTTTGTTTTTGACCAGAAAGCTGAGGTTTTAGTTACTCCACTCTGCTGCACTCTTTCCGTGACTCTGTGCACATCCCGGAACAATAGACAGTATGACTGAAAGAAGAGCAGTAGGGGTTCACTCCACCTTCTTGGGATCACAGCTCCTCCAGAGAGGAAGATCTTCCTCTCTTTGAATTTTTGACAGCTCCAGACTCCTATTGTCACTTACTGGAGCTGCTCATTCCATAGCCACTGTGAGTTTGTCCAGAAGCTAGTGAAGAAGAGAACTGAGAAATGAGAAATGAAACTGAGAAATGAAAGATTTCACCTCATCTCTGAATATGTCTCTGAATATTTGGAGACCTTTATTCCACACCCTAGACAGAATAAGAGGGTTTCTTCTAGAACTCTGTTTGCACCTTGCTGCTCTCTTCTGGTCTGGGGGGCTGCCTTACATCCAAGCCAGGATATACCAGAGGAAAAATGGGAAATCCATTGCCAGTCTGGTGTATGTTGAATTCTAGTCTTTTTCTCCTGTCTGCCAGCTACTATTTCTTTTTCAAAGACTTTGAATGAATTTCATTCCATGAATTCCTTTCAGGTTTTAGAGCTATATTTGATAATATATACAAGGTAGTATATACTTAATCTTTCTTACCCCAAATCAGAATTCCCACTTTGCTTTTTTAGTAATTAATTTTCAAATAATTTATCTATTTGCTGCTGGCTTGGATAAATATTCGATTTCTCAGTATAGTAATATAGAAGGTGACCACAGAAAAAGAATGAAGAGGGATCCAGTGGAACAAGTTGATCCTGGCTCCATGAGTCAAAGTAATTTGTAGTCTATAAGTACTAGGTCAAAAAGCTAGACTATGAATCATGTTTTCCTCATAACAGGGACTAACACACATTTATTCTTGTGCACCCAGCACTCACCATAAAGTCACATCTATGGTATGCATCAAACATTTCTTTCTTATTGAGTTGGATCAAGAGATGATGATGAAATATCAAGGCAAAACATGTGGCCAGAATTCCTGGGGTTTGGTTATCAGAAAATCAGCAAATAACTTATGTAATCACATTACCATTTATGGAACATTTTTGCCTCTCATCCTTTATGGGTAAGATTTGCCCCAAAAGACTTTGTCAGATAACTTGTTGAAACAGATATATGTAGTTTGCATGTTAATCTTCTGATCTAGAGTCTAGTGCTTATTTTTAAAAAGGAAATGGGATTTATTTTGGAAAACTTATGTTTAATAAATACATTTTGGTTTCTAGATGATGGTGTCTTTTGAATGATTACCCACCAGCTTTTTAATTATAGCTTCAAACTTATTGCAAAAGTTTATTTATGATTTCTGGATTGGCAGTGGCCTGTCATTGTTGAAAATGTGAACAAATTGTATTGCTATATGTACTTATAGCATTCTGACTGAAGTAATTTAATAAGAAATATTACCATCGTTTTTCTACCTCAAATCCCTCATTTTAGAAATGAAGAAATTAAGACTCATAAAGATTAAGCAACTTTTCCAATAATTCATAGAATATTAGTAAGAGGAACAAGACTGTGGTATCAATCAAGACTAGAAGGCCTCTAGATCCTACATTGACTTTTCTATTCTTACTGCAGTCTCTTATAGTTGTTTTAACAGCTGTTACAATATCTGAGAGATTTGAACTGGTTTTTACCTTAAGAGTGTAAAGCTAGTACTTCTATTCTATTTACAGTTTTGGAAACATGTCAGCAGTTTAGACAACTGGGTTTTATTTTTTTCTCAAGATGCAGCTCCAAGCATCATGTCTTCAAACTACATATGGAGACATGAATGTGTTGGAGAACGCAAGACACCTGCAATTCTTCTAAATCACCAGGCTATAATCACTTCCTTCCTTATGCTCCTCACACTTATATGTTTCTCTCTAAGTTTTTTGTCTGGAAAACATCATTACTCTAACATGAAACAAATCTCTGCCTTTTCCACCACTGTGCACTGAGTCCCTAATTGTATATGGAAAGAAACATACCATCATGCTAACTCCAAAATGTGTATCTCTATCTGGACTTACACTGGATGTTCTCCTGACTCCACATTCACAAAGCTGCAGACCACTTAACACCTGCACCTCGATGTATAATAGGCAGCTCTTTGTTTACAGGTCCAAAATTAAGTTCTGCGTATTTCCCTCAGAACTTTACACTCCTCTTTGTGTACCTTTAATTGGAGTTGTTAAATTTTTTTAGCCTTAGTATTTCTATTATTTTTAATACTCGGAGTGAACGTTTCCTATTTCTGGCTTTCCTGTCTTTAAATATATTAACATAGTTGTTTTACAGTATGTCTTGATCATTCCAATATCTGAAATCTCAGCAGGTATCCCTCTGATATCTGTGCTTCTGCTGAGTCTTGCTGTTTCCTCATATGCATGAGCAGATTTGTATACCACACATTACTCTAGTGCAAAGTTATACACGAAGGCAGACCAGCTGGGTGTAATGAAACACTGGTTGATCTCGTCTTGTTAGTGGTTTCTAATCTTTAATCTTTAGGAAATTAGAGCAAGTCCCATACATCTGTCTATCTTCCTTTATTACAGTATTTGCAATTAGACTTATCACTTACTCATCAACTATTTCATAGAGTAAATGTGTTTCTTAATGTTTTGCTCTATTGGGGTTTTGCCACACAGTATTTTAAGAATTGTCTATAAAAATTTTTTTTGTAATAGAATTTTCCTGAAAACACTTGCAGATGGAAAAAACAAAGTATATTTAGTATATATTTGTTTGAGATTTTTCTTCTCTTCATTTTGTTTACACCAAGTCAAAATAAAAGACAGCACATAGTCAACTTCATTTTTATTCTCAGTATGCATAATCACTTAAGCATGTTTTCCAAAATTAATTGATATTTATTATAAAATATTCAGTATTTAGACACAGAAGAACTAAGTAAATAAAAATACTAACAGCATTCTTGGTTGGGAAAACTCACTTTAAAGAATGATTAATAAAAAGAGAACTGTTGAAAAAGAATAAAGTTAAGGAAACTTGTCCAACCAGAAGGTGATATATATTCCTAAATCAGAAATAGATAAATCAGTCCAGAAACAAAATTAATATATGATACAGAGAACATAGAAATCAATGGTGAAAATAATTGATTATTTAATTATTGGTATTTGGACAACTATTTAACCACGTGGACACAAAAAAATACTCCAAATACTATATACAGTACGATATATTCCAGAGATAGTAATAATTGAGAATAATAAATATGGTACAATATAAGAGTGGTGTCCTACAAGTACTTATAATGTGGAAGTCTGGGAATAAGAGGTTACAGAAGTGCTCAAGGCAGCACCTGGGTGGCTCAGTCGGTTAAGCGTCTGACCCTTGATTTCAACTCAGGTCATGATCTCACAGTCTCTGAAATTAAGCCCCGCATCGAGCTCTGCACTGACAACATGGAGCCTGCCTGGGATTGTCTATCCCTCTTTCTCTGTTCCTCCCCTGCTTGTGCTCTCTCTCGCACTCTCTGTCTCCCTCCAAAATAAATAAACATTTTAAAAAGTGCTAGAAAAATATATTGGTAAATGATCATATAATCTTAGAGCTTCTACATTGAAAGGAAAGAAAAGGAAGGAAAAAGAAAAACTTCATTAAGTAAAAATTTAATACCAGATAATGACAAACAAAAATTTAAAGCATTTAAATATAAGTGAGAAACTTAGAAAACGCATTTTCAACGTATTTATCAGACAAAATATTTATATGCCATATTAAAAGTTTTTACAAAACCCCAAATAAAGAAGATGTACATCTTTCTAATATAAAGAAAGCATAAGAGTATATTTACATGGAATTTAAGAAACACAGCAGATGAGCACAGAAGGGAAGGAAAAATAAGATGAAAACAGAGAGGGAAGCAAACCAGAAGAGACTCTTAAATACAAAGAACAAACTGAGGTTGCTGGAGGGGTGGTGGGTGGCGGGATGGGCTCAGTGAGTGATGGGCATTAAGGAGGGCACTTGTTAGGATGAGCAGTGGGTGTTATATGTAAGTGATGAATCACTGGGTTCTACTCCTGAAACCAATACTACACTGTGTGTTAATTAATTTAAATTTAAATAAATATTTTTTAAAAATAATATATTTAAAAAGAAATAATGTAATAGATAACATACATTAATTATTAATAAAGAAATGCTTGATATACGATTTCTATCATAAAATTGGCAAGTATAAAATATTTAAACACTAAAAATAATAGGTGATGTTTTATTTATTTATTTTTTAATGTTTATTTTTTTAAAAAAATTTAATGTTTGTTTATTTTTGAGAGAGAGAGAGACAGAGCCCAACTGGGGGAAGAGGAAGAAAGAGAGGGAGACATAGAATCCAAGCAGACTCCAGGCTCTGAGCTGCCAGCACAGTGCTTGACCCGGGGCTCGAACTCACAAACTGAGATCACGACCTGTGCCAAAGTCAGACACAACCAATTGAGGTACCCAGGTGCCCTAAAATTGATGATTATTTTAAAGAAAATAGTCAATTTTATAAGTTATTATTGAGTAAATTGTTAATTTTTCTTAAAACTTTAAAAATATTGTTTCATCTTTAATCTATCAATTTTACATCTAAAAATTGGTTCAAAAATGTTTTAAAATTTTTCTGTATTGGGGCGTCTGGGTGGCTCAGTCAGTTAAGCATCCAACTTCGGCTCAGGTCATGATCTCATTGTGAGTTCTAGCCCCATGTTGGGCTCTGTGCTGACAGCTCAGAGCCTGGAGCCTGCTTCAGATTCTGTGTCTCCCTCTCTCTGCCCCTCTTATGCTCATGCTCCGTATCTCTGTCTCTCAATAATAAATAAATGTCCTAAAAGTTAAAAAATATTTTTCTGCATTTATATTTAACTATTTATGACAGCAAATAATTTCAAAATAACCTAAATATGCAGCAGATGAATCAGCAAATAAAATCTATTGAATCCCTACATGGATATATATTGTACATTAATTTTTATCACTAAGAAATGTTAAACTATTATCAAATAAAAATCACACAGGTTTCAGGGCAATATTTATAGTCTGTCTTTACAGAGACTCATGTATGATTAGTTTTAAGGGTAGGATAGAATTGGGTCGCAAGGGAATCTAATGAACCTGTTAATAAACCTGAAGGGGCCACCTACCAGCTATATGAGCATATCCCATGGCAATAAAACTCTACTCCTTTGTCATCTAGTACACACAAATTTCACAAAACATGTACAAGAAAGCTTATAACAATGTTGTTCCTAATAGCCCCCTCCATAATGGAATGGGTAAAAAACTGAAGCATATTCACATAACAATGAAAGTAAGCAGAACACAGCTAAACAACAAGTATGACTCTCATAAACATAATATTGGGCAAGAGAAACATGATAGCATGGTTCTACTTATATAAAATTTAAAAATCTAGTAAAGCAAAACCACATTATTTTGGCAAACAAAGATACGTGAAAAAAATGATGAAGAAAAATAGCAAGAAAACCATGATCACATAGGGATAGTAGTTAGCTCCAGGGCAGAGGTAAGAGGGTATTATAACCAATAATTTCACAACTTCTGAAGTGTGCACTGTGATCTATTACTTGACTTCGGTGAAAAGGGAGAGAATTACATGGGAGATCATATTATAATAATTTACTTATTCACATATTTATCTTTTTACTCTTTATATATGTTATATTTCACAGTAAAAGAAGAATTTTTAGAAGTTGGCATTTGTTTCTCTATTAGAAAGATCCAGGTCCTTTGATCATCTGGTTAATGGGCCATAACATATGATGGGGTAAGCAGGAAGACTCTGGTCCCATCAGCGTCTATCATTCCATTCTGATCCACTGCTCATCCGCTCTATTTGTCTCCTATTGTAGAGAATGTTCTTGAGTTTTTCCAGTAGTGGAATGCGTTTTGCTGCGCTGTGCCTACTCCTTAGGCTTGTTGCCATAGGGATTAACGTGAAGCATTTATAAAGCAGATGGCCAAGTTTGCATGCCCTCACTTTCACAGGCCCAGATGTGGCCTGAACCCATGACCTTATTAGTACCTACCGTAAATAACTGGAGTAACTAACTAGAGCTAGTCCTAAAAAGAATGGTAAATGAATTTAAAAAGCAAGGAAAATAGGAATGCCCTTTAAAATAATGAACTAAAGCATCTATTAGTTCTATAATGAAAAATAGATTAATAGAGTCAAGGCAGACACTTTTTATAAGGAGTTAGACTATAATATTGAGTTTAATCTTTCATTTGAGCAAAAGAAAGAAAAGAAAAATGAAAAACAAGTTACACACCATTTTATATGTGAAATACAACACATTTTTTATTACTCTCTATAAAAAGATATATAGCTGGCTATAGATAATGGCACTTAAAAATTATTTCCTAATTTCAGAGATGAAGAAAAAGAAATAGGAATATTAGTAACTATAAGATATTTTTCAGAGGAATAACTGTTGATAAATCAGAATCTAGATGCTATCTATATTTACATTTTTTAAAAAATATTAGTGAAAATTTTAAAAAAGTAGAAAATACATGCAAAACAATATAAATAACATATTAAATATTTTATATCAGCCTATAATTTAAGTTCCAAAATAACACTGTAATTAAGTTTGAGAATAAGCATTATAATTCCTTTAATAACAAGAGTTAAAATGAGCTATCTCTGGAAAGGGTTCTTGTTCATACAAAATATTAGAATTATTTTCACTTTGGGGCATAAGATGTATAAAATTATGGGTAAGCCTCTTGAAGACACTTTCTTAAATGGAAAATTTCAAATTTTAAAACAAATTGCTGCATCTAACACACATTGCACTTATATTTTCTTCAGTTTTCACTGACCTTTGGCCCAAATTTTAGCCATTTCTAAACTGTCTCCCAGTTACAAAATGCTGAGTCTCTTTTGTATTTGTATGTTGTTATAAAAAACTCTTTTTCTGATTTGAAATTATTTAAACATAGTTTGCTTTGGTGTTTGACTTAATTTAGCCTTTAGCTCCCCCCACCCCTAGAGATGCAGAAATGATGAAAGGTAGAATGAACCCTGAGAATGCATCCAATCTCTTTAAGTCTAAATATTCAAGAATGGACAATGTTTCTTTTCAAGGCAATGACCCTTCCTGATTTATTAGCTTCTCCTTCTGGATTTATCCACATGGGAAAACATTGCCAAAGCTCATTTGTCTTTCCCTGCCTGTATCCTTATGTCATGACATTGAAGTACTTTGTTCTGCAAAAGTATTTTTAAAAGGTGACAAGCCTTTCCCTGTGGAACATTTAAATAATAATAAAAACCACTTTTAATTAGGATCTGGAATAACTGCTAAGAAGAAAGTGAGAACTCTCCACAGCTCCCACATAGTAGATTGATTGTATGTTTCTTGTCTACACTTGAATGTAGCTCTGCTGTACTGAAGTTGTTTTTCTTTGAGAGTATCCATATCCAACTCTCTCTTTTCTTTCCAAAACTAAACATTTTCTTTATTAAGGATTGTGAGGATCATATTGCATTGCTCCTGGTACTATTTACCAAAACATTTCCAGTTCATCTCTCAGAAGCATTGCTGCTCTCAATATTCAATTTAGAACATCAAGAAAGCAGAATAGTAGAATATTTTTTATCATCCTAATATTTGAAGCAATGTCTTACTATATGCCTAGTTAAACATTTAGCCTATTTTTGTTGGGAGAAACAAACCAAGATTATAAAATCCACCTTACTCATTTTATGGAATAGGAAACCAAAGCCAGGAAACAAAATGGAAAATTCAGTATAGTGTCACTAGACAGTACTAAATCTCTTTGGCTTTCCATTGAAGTACACTCATTTGATGGGTATTAATTTAAGGCTGCTTAACAATTCTCTGTTTCAAATAATATTGAGACAAAAGGACTCAGAAATAATTTAGCTTGATGAAAATCAGAAAAAAAATAATAATCAAATTTTGGCCATACTATCTATAAAATGGTGTCATGAGCAACATTACTCAGACATGATTTTTCTTTATAAGTGAGATTGCTTCACCAAAAATATAATAATAATAATTCCTTATCTCTGCTTAGTCTCTACGTGTATGCATCTTAAGTCCTAAGCACAGGAGGGAATGCAAATGACACCTCATTTTATGAATTCTTCCCAAATATCCCAAAGTGTTCTTCCATCACATTCTATGCTTTCATCTACTCATATTGCACTGCAATTATTGGTTCATATTCCAGGATTCTCCATTTATGACATGAGTTACCCCAGGGTAGAAAATATGGCATTCATTTTTACATCTGTGGTGTTAGCACCTTGGTAGTTATTCAATTAGTATTTACTAAGTGGTTCAATATATGAATGATTGCCTTATGGTAATTTTCCTAAGTATTCTTGAACTTCTTACTTGTATATATATATATTTTTTTCAAAATATTCTTAGTATGAATAAATCCACCTACCTTGGTTTTAGAACAATAAACCATCTATTTTTCCTCCCCCAGTCCCCTGAACATAGCCATGATTTCAGCCTTCAAGAGGATTATTATAAGGCATTCACTTGTAATTACACTTCAGCAAGCTATGGAATTTCAAATAGAGATATATTTAGGTTCACTCTCCCGTTTATTATGCTGTCAAATTATTTCCAGTATGTTTCAAAGCCTAATAAAAGGCATTAATTGATATTCCGATGGCTTAAAAAGAATGAATGTAGTCTTCAAAATTTTAATGAACTACCAGGGAATAATAAAGGTCCAAAAGAAAGATATATGGAATCAATATTAATAATAACAGCCAATGAGGAACGCCTGAGTGGCTCAGTCAGTTGGGCATCCAACTTTGGCTCCAGTCATGATCTCATGGTTTGTGAGTTCGAGGCCTGCACAGGGCTCTGTGCTGACAGCTGGAGCCAGCTTCAGATTCTGTGTCTCCCTTTCTCTCTGCCCCTCCCCCACTTGTGCTCTGTCTCTCTCTGTCTCTTAAAAATAAATAAATGAAAAAAAAATTTTAAATAAAAAAAAATAACAACAGCTAATGAAATGTTTTATCCAGTTGGGATCTCACAACATAACAAGGATATGAAGAATTTAGAAAGGGTACAGAAAGGTACCTTAATACCAGAAGATAAGAAATTAAAACCTGGGATGAAAAAGGGAACTGTAAAATAATAATAATAATAATAATAATAATAATGGGAAATATGCCTATATATTTCCTTTTTCCAACACATATAGAACTAAAGAATATGATATCAAGAGAAATTTTTTAGGTATACAGAAGATTATGGGATTTCACTGTTTATTAATTTCTGTAACTTTCAAAATATCAAATGAGCATGTATTACTTTTTTAATCATGTGAAAATAAAATAAATAACCAGAGAAAATGTTCAATACTCATAGGTCTTAAGCATTGAAACGTTTTACTGCAAGAGGTTCTGAAATATCCATCCCTAGAGATTATCAGAAATAGGATAGAGACAGATTAGTTTGGAACAGGTCAGGTAAAACTTGCTTAAATGGTGACCTCTACATCTGCCTTCCATTCCATAATGTCTGTGATTGATCCTAAGTGTTGTTTAAGACAGAAAAATTGCTATTTTTAAAGAAACATAATCTAGCATGCAATAGAAATAGATTCTTGTTTGGGGAACTTATAAAATCCATAACTTCACATTTTACTACATTATTAAATAAATCTTTTTCCTCTTATTTTCTGAGATTTGTTTAAATTTCAGATCTTTTCCTTCTCTTCCTTCCAATAAATGGTCCTTTAGAGGAAATTCAGGGGAACAGTTCATTCTGAAATTGCAACAATTGACTATTTAATGCAAATCCCTAGAAGGTACAAGTATAACTACAAAATGCATAAATGCTCTGAGGTGCACATTAACCTAAATTTATAAAACACTGTGCATAAGAAACTATATAATGAGCCAAAGAAATAAAAGATTTCCCAATACTCCAAAACCACTACCCAATGGAGATAACTGTAAGAACAAAAAAATGAAGTCTGGTACATATATAGATCTAATATCTTGACATTTGTCATATATTATTGACATTTGAATGTTTTGGACTAAATAAAAGTCAATTTCATATGACTCAATGTAAGGGCTGGTTATTTCCAAACATCAGAAAAATAAATGATGATTATTATATAACACGTATATCATGAAATAAGTAGCATTAAGATAAATACTAGTCAGATATGAAAGGGGAGTTTTCTGTTTAATACCTTTTAGCTATTTTGATTTGGAAATTTTATTTTGTCTTTTCTATAACTATGTTAATCAAACCTGCTTTCTGATAAATCCTTAAAAGGAAGCAGGAAAGAAAGAGAATAGAAACAGTTTCATGAGTAGAGATGGATATGAAAAAAAATGTACCAAAAAATTAAATAAATCAGGCAAAATGTAGTTTTCATTGATAGGTAACTTGCATATCATAAGACATAATTTTTGTTTCAAATTTCAAATGAACCTTGGTTAAGTGCTATTTTTCTGGTTATTTTTTAGTTATTTTCAGGTCTCTTATATGACTTCTACAAATATATATTGATCAAAACAAGTAAATACATGCTTGCTTTTGTATAAGGATATCACCCAACAATTTTTGCTTCATTTCTTTATTTCATATATATGTTTTGAAAATTCTAGCTTTAGTTGATAAAATCCCCAAATTAGAGCACTTTAAGATATTTCTCTCAAGATAAGCAGAACCAATCCTAAAATCTTTAGGTAATAAATAGATTTTAAGATTTAGAAAAGATATTCTAAATCCAAAATTCTGGGAAAGTAACATTAAGATGTATTTTTTAATTCACTGAATATTTAATGTATTTTATCTGATTTTTTTAATGTTTATTTATTTTTGAAAGACAGAGACAGAGCACCAACAGGATAGGGGGAGAGAGAGAGAGAGAGAGGGAAACACAGAATCTGAAGCAGGCTCCCGGCTTTGAACTGTCAGCACAGAGCCCAATGTGGGGCTCGAACTCGTGAATCAAGAGATTCAACTGACTGAGCCAACCAGGTGCCCCTTTAATGTATTTTAAATATACAACACAATCCCCCCTACAATGACAAGCAATATTTATAGATAATGTTATTCTACCTTTGATTCTTAAGGAGGTACACACTATCCTCTACTTTGTAAGAAATTAAAAGCCTTCAGTGGAAAGAAGAGGCTAGAAGCAGTCTCACAGACTGCAGATTCACGTATTGAGGGAACTCGTTTAATTTATAGAAAAATATTTCTACCTCATCTACTGCAATGGAGTCTGATTTCAATTACACCTGATCAGGTTCCTGCATCAATTGTTCTGCTGAGAGAGAGTATCTCAGAACATTTTGGCAAGATTTATACGCCAAATCAAGCCCTGCCAGCACTTCTCAAACTGAAATCAGAAAGCCATTTGTTGATTTTGAAGTCTTCCAGAGCTCAGGGTGGATGGGATACTAAATGAAAACAGAGAAAGAGGATATTGAACACATCCCTCCATTTTTTAACCAACTCACCTTTAGAACAAAGTTTGGGCACTCTATCCATGATTTCATACTTCTGTTATGTTTTCTTTTGTTTTTCCACGGGTGCTTAAAAACAAGACAAAAATCTTCCTCTGCCTGTTCTAAACTACTTATTCTGATTTCATACCTCCTTTTGCAAAATCATTATTCCTGACATCTTGATACAACCCAATTCTTTCCATCTCTAGAAATGCTGAAATCAGAGCATTTCACCAATTACCACAGGGCACAAGATGATGCCCAGTTTTCACTGCTAAGCCAGAACCAAGTAAACTGTCTAGTTAAACATGCCTCAAATGCGTGTGTGTGTGTGTGTGTGTGTGTGTGTGTGTGTGTGTATGAGAGGGAGGGAAGGAGGGGATGAAGAAGAAGAGGAGGAGGAGGAGGGGGAGGAAGAGGAGGAAGAGGGGAAAGGAGAGGAGAGGGAGAGAGAGAAGGGGGAAAGGAAATCGTAGGCAGATTCTTGTTTATTTGTATGTTGTATATCCAAAGAAGCCTAAATTAATGAATTATCTGCGACAAAAATTCCTCTATACAAAGAAAAGACTTTATGTAAAGTTATATAGAGTTACACAATACCAACCACAACGATCAAACAAATCATAAAACTTGAAAACTCTGTTTGTAGCAACGAAGAGACCAGAAATCCTTCAGTGCAGACTGTTCATTTCTCTTCTGTCCGTGTGAATATTGAATATACAATTTGTGCATACTTGTAAAGCCTTTGAAAGTTTCTTCAGCTTCCAGCCTTCCCTTTCTGTGCCCTCCTTCCTCCTTTTATAACATTGTCACCCCCGAGGACCCCATCGCCCTCTGTTCTTACTCTCTCCTGACCTTCCAGTATCAATTTGTATATGACGCCATGACACATCTATAAAATGAAGAAAAGTCTTCGCAGTAAGATGTCCCATGAATCACACGTGTGTCAATTGAGCCTCCAATTCTCCTTACGGAAAAGAAAGATTGCTTATTTGTTCGCATGTCTGTGCTCCTCATGTTTCATTGAAAAAAAATTCTGGTGAGTCTCAGGCTGGAAGGTGAGGACACTGGGGCTCGGCTGGGCTGAACAGAAAAAATAAGTGTTTACTATTTAGAACAGTAGTTCTCAAACCAAAGACAATTTGAATGAGAATTATCTGAAATCTTTGTGAAAATGCAGGTCCCTGGCCACATCCCATGTCCAAATCCTCACCTCCATTGGAACGGCACAAGAACCTCCACATGGCCCAAAAGTGCGAGTGATTTGCAAACACCTGCACACCCAGAGTCACTACCTGAAGATGACTATTCAACTTCTATTCCTGCAAAAGGTAATGTCACGGTGAAAGCTATTTTTTCTAATATAAACTTTTACTAAGATTTGTCTTTAATTTTTCTTCCGTATGCTATTTCCGTTTTATTTTTTGCAGTGTACTATTTAGTGCAGGAAAATTGCAACAACGATCCTCTTTAAATTAAAAAAAAAAAAAAGTCCCCACCGGGCTGGTTTTACGACTGAAGGATGATGTCACTGACATCTCTTTCAGCATCTCTGATCTCAACATGTAATGGAAATTAAATTAATGGAAAAAAAGACCATCAAAGGGATTATAAATTAATTTTCTCTTCACTGAAATGAACAGCAGGAGAAAAGATTTTTTCTGTGATTAAAAATGACATCATGCTGTCTTCCACAAAAATAACATCTCCATCCCCCAAAGCAATTTTATTTAATTTTTTTAAATTTAGTCCTTCAGTTTTAAAACTAAATTATTTTAAAGATTTTTTTCTTTTTATCAAAAATATAAATTTAGCTGTTGTTGGTTACATCATCTGGTGCCTGAAGTGGTAGGAATTGTTTTTTTTACTTTCTGCTATAGTATTTTTCACTTTTAGAGTAGATCACTTTATTGTAATTAATGCTTTAACTTAAAGGAAAAAGCTGATATTAAAGCGGTGAGCCAATATTTAGCAAATGGTCCTCTCCAACCGATCACCCTTGGGCTTCTACTTCTACCAGTTGACTACAAAGAAATTATACACACACACCCCACTTTTGTTACAAAACTTGAGAAAAGTTAAGATTTCCAAATTGCTTTGGCTACATTTTCTGATCATTTGAAAAATGCAAAATTTCTAGTTATGACTGTGTGTGTGTGTGTGTGTGTCAGAGAGAGAGAGAAGGAGAGGAGAAAATTGAAGAGGAGAAATAAAAGCATCTTTTTTTCCTCAAAGAAAGAAAATGTATTAAAACTTATACATGAAAGTACTATCATATCTTCATTTTTTTTAAGTTTATTTATTTTGAAAGAGACAGAGCTAGCATGAATGGGGGAGGGACAGGGAGAGAGAGAGAGAGAGAGAGAGAATACCAAGCAGGCTCCACACTTTCAGTGCAGAGGCTGATGCAGGGCTTGAGCTCACCAAACCGTGAAACCATGAACTGAGCCGAAAACCACGCATCGGATATTTAACATACTGAGATACTCAGGTAGCTGTGTCATAAATTCATCACTTTTTTGAGTATAATAAAACCAAATTCATCGCTTTTTTCTTGAGTATAATAAAGTGTAGATGATAGTGATGCTAGATTCCTCCAGGCAGCGTGAAGTCCAGGAAGAGAACTTCTACAGAAACTTCCTATATGTTATTAAGGGAGCCAATTGGTGGGCTCTGTAGTGTTTTCAATATTAGGGCATAAATGAAACACACACACACACACACACACAAGTATAAAGGTTGTTTTTAAGAGAAATAATGTGTTTTGTTTTGTTTTCAGATTATTCCAATGTTAGAGTCTTTAAAACTCTTTACTCTGGCAAAATATTTGCCAAGAGCTTATTTTACTCAGAGGCAGATGAGCATTAAAAAAAAAAAAAAAAAAAAAAAAAAAAAAAAAAAAAAAAAAAAAAAAAAAAAAAAGCTCCAGTAAGGCTAATAATTTGCCACAGCTTCAAATCAATAAGTTTTCTTCAGAAGCAATTTAGTCAATTTAGTACTAGCCCCAAACCTATATACAGCAGAAGAAAAACCCAGAAGCTAACCACACCCACACACCTTATAAGGCAATTAACTTATATGTGATTGTTTATTGTTACTGCTGCAAGACCGTTGAAATTAACTCAATCCTTCCATACCCTTCAACAGCCCCAAGCATCTTATGAATTACTCCTACCAACACAACCCATGATGGAGGTTAAATGTGTCATTGTTAGTCTCAAGTGGGCCTTTAATGCTGCCAATCAATCCTCCTGTATTTCTTTAATCCATTCACTCTCTCCCATTCATTCAAAAAATATTTATTGAGTGCTCCCTAAATTCCAGGTACTGTTCTAAGGACTATGGTACAGCCAGAATCAACACAAAAACTTGTGCCCTTATGGAGTTTATATTCTAGCAAAGGAAGACAATTTAAAAATAAGGAAATTATACAAAATATTAGAGGGGTGCCTGGGTGGCTCAGTCAGTTAAGCCTCTGACTCTTGGTTTCAGCTCAGGTCATGATCTCAGGGTTTCATGAGTTAGAGACCCAGATAGGGCTCCACACTGACAGTACAGAGCTGCTTGGGATTTTCTCTCTCTCTCTCTCTCTCTGCCGCTCCCTTGCTCATGCTGTCTCTGTCCTCTCTCAAAATAAATAAGCTTAAAAATTTTTTTAATACTAGAAATATTCAAATATTATGGGGGGGAAAGGAGGAAAAGGAACATGTGCTTACTGGAAGAATGTTACATGCGAATTTTGGTAGGTAGGTCAGGTTCCTAGTCATGCAAATATCTGTGGGACTCCTTTCCAGGCAGAGGATCTGGCAGTGCAGATCCCAAGGGAAGGAACACATCAGGCATGTTCCAGGAACACCAAAGTGTCCAGTGAGCAAGGGATAGAGTGATTAGAGACAATGTCCCAGAGGAAGCAGGGGCTAAAACCAGGTAGGTCCTTGTAAACTCGTTGTAAGGTGCGGGCTTCTGTTCTGAGTATGGTGGGAAGCCGCTGAGGCTTTGAGCAGAGAAGTGATGTCGTCTGATATGTTTTTAAAGGGTCTCTCCGGCTGTTTTTTTCAATGGATCATGGAGAGACTATGGGTGAAAGCAAGACACCGATTAGGATACGACTTTAATAATCCAGAAGAAACCCGGTACGATTAGGTTGGATCAAGATGTCAGGAATAATGATTTTGCAAAAGGAGGTATGAAATCAGAATAAGTAGTTTAGAACAGGCAGAGGAAGATTTTTGTCTTGTTTTTAAGCACCTGTGGAAAAACAAAAGAAAATATAACAGAAGTATGAAATCAAAACGAATATTGGATAGAGTGCCCAAACTTTGTTCTAAAGGTGAGTTGGTTAAAAAATGGAGGATTTAGTGTTCCAGTGGAAAGATTGGCCTGAGGAGCACAAATAGTCATCTGTAGTCACAGGAGAGAAGGCAGAGGCTATGTGCACAAATTAAGGCAGGGACAGACATAAAGGAAGGGCTTTAGGGAGTTCTGCTGTAAATTCTCAGTAAAAGAGCAGGCAAGGTCATCAGCTGAGAGTAGGTTGCAGTGTTGGGGGTTTGAAGAAAACCAGAACTCTAGGCCATTTTTTCCTACTCTTTCATACTTGATTTTCAATTCATCATAGAATTCTGTGCATTGAGAATTCAACCATTTTTCATCACCTACACTACAACCTCACTGGTTCAAATCGTACCGGGTTGGCCTAAGAAAACCGCTTCAACTAAATCCCTCCTCACCATTTATTCTGTCTCTACATGATCTCTCATTAGTGTGCTTTCACCATTTTGATTCCATCTCTCCCTCCAACCACAGCCCCATTATTCCCTCTAACAACTTATTTATTTCTCTTCTGGAGCAAAGTCCTCTAGAGTTGTCTCTATTCACTGTATGACTCTTTCTTTCATCTTTTCATGCACCCAATAAAATAAAATAAAATTGAATTTTCCATCTACCATTCTACTGATACTACTCTTATCAAGACCCCCAGTGACTTCCATTTTATTGAGTACAAGGTCAGCTTTTCAGGCTACATTTCCCTGATTTAACAAGTAGGCATTCAGCAGTTGATAACTTTCTCCTGATTGAGCCACTACCTTCATTTGAATTGTAACATCATAATCTCCTGGTTCTTCTGCTGCCTGATGTCACGATGAGTGCTTCCTTCACCCGTTGTTCTCCTGACACAAAGAATCCAAACTCAGAGGGCATCAGCCACAGCCTTAAGTTTATTGCAACTTTTATTTTGTCTTCTGGTAGAAGTATGTCCTCTTAAGAAACAAGACTCCTAGACCATGGAACCTAAAGTAGTAGAGATAGAAGCATACATTTTTCCTAAGTGGGTCACTGGGAGTGATGGTGAGCAGAGCCCCTTGGTTGTATCCTGAAGGAAGCTCTTCTCCCTCCTAAGATGTCAGCTCCTAGCCAGCCCCTCAGCAATGACTTCAAGAAGCTGTTCCACAACTTCTCATACTTATGGATGATGCAGATGGTGGCAGGAACAATGCAAGCCATGGCCTTCCTCTTTCTCAGTCTATTTGTTCCTCTTCTGCTCCCTGACCATTAATCGTAATGTTAAAATGTCCTTGAAACTCTCCTCAGGCCTTGAATTTATCCATACCTGGTAATTACACCCAGTCGCATGATTTTATATACTGTATTCTCTTCCAAAGTCATGTCTCTAGTTTAAACCTTTACTCTGACATTTATATTCATAATATATTCACATTATATAGGGAGCTATAACAGATATCTCGGATTTAGCATATTCAAAACTGAGTCCGGGTCTTCTCCACCACCGCTAACAGTGCAACAACAGAAATGACCTGTATTTCCCATCTCAGTTAACAACAACCACTTCCTTCCAAGTCGTCAGGACAAAACTCATTGAATTCTTGATTCCTCTTCCTCTTCCTCATTACATCTAATTCATTAGCAAATCCTGTTGGCTCTACCTTCAAAAATATATCTAGAGTCCAACCAGAGCCTTTTAAGGAGCCCTCAGGTCCAAGTTAGCATAACTTCTTATCTGGATTACTTAGATCACTTTCCAACTGATCTTTTGACTTCAACCTTTGTTCTTCTTCAATCTATTCTGAGCACAGAATAGATTGTGTGCTCAGAATAGATTGTGTGCCACCTCTGGCCAAGAGGTGTTCTGTTAAGTTAGATCTTACTCTGTGTTCAAAGTAAAACCCAAAGTCCTTACAATGGTCTATGATGCCCTACAGTATCATGCAACTCAATAGCTTCAGCGTTTCATGCTACTACTCACCCTTCATTCACTGCAGGAAAGTCAGATCAGCTTCCTTACTGTTTTGTAACCGTGCATGGCATGCTCCCACTTCAGAGTCTATGTATTTGACATTCTCTTAGACTGGAATGTTCTTCCCCCAGATATCCTCATCACTAGCTCCCTTGGTTCTCTTTGAATCTTTACTGAAATGCCTTCTTAGTGAGGTTTTTCCTAACCACTATATCTCAAATTGCAAACACACTCTGCTTCAATTCCCAATCCTGTTTTCTTGCTTTATTTATCTCTGTAACAAGTATTACTACTAATATTTTACACATTTTACTATATATTATGATCTATATATTTGTTCCTGGTCTTATTAGAATATAAATTTCATGAGGACAGGCTATTAATGTTTTGTTCCTTGCTATATCCTTTATTCCTAAAAGAGACCTGTCTAGTAGCTGCTCAATATATGCTTGTTGAGTGGATCCATAAAATACACTCCCTGAGAAACACTATGATTCATTTTCCCTCTGATTAAAACGTACTTCACTTCTCTATACATGCTTGTGGTTACAGACCCAATGGCAGTAACTGGTTCAGAAGGAGAAACCATTAGCATTATCACCAATCAGCACTCTGTTTGTAATTTATTTGAGAGGATAGTGATGTGTCACAAAGATCCTACAGTTTTACTAAAGGTGGCATCATTTGAAAACAATAATTTATTTTTTTAATGTCTAACCCCTTTTAAATTGGCTGGCTCAGTCGATGGAGCATGTAACTCTTGATCTTGGGGTTGTGAGTTTGAGCCTCATGTTGGGTATAGAAATTACGTTAAAATAAAATCTCAAAAAAAATTGCATGATAGTCAAACATACTCATAGATTATATTATCTTTATAGACACACTTAGAATTTTAACAAAAGCAAGTTAATCAATCCCAATTTCATATAGTTAATATGAATTGATTTAATTTTAATTCATTAACGTAATAGTCCTCTTAGTCCTCAGGAGTTTATATTTTTACCCCTGTTATGTTATTTAAGTAGGACAGATGATTTAAACAAGTGAGGTCTCTCTAATATGCTTACGTAAAACCAGACCATTTTAATATTAAAACTGAGTGTTTTCCCTTGCCAACTATAATGAGTGATCCTTTCACACTTATTCACCTTCCTGTATTCAGAATGATCTTTTAAATTTTCAGATATTATTCTTACAGTCTCCTAACCCACTTAAAATACTTCTAGCTTTGCATTGCTTTAAGGATGGGGACGAAAATTCTCCATATAAAACAGCCCTGCATTATCTAGCCTCCTTTCTAGTCTCAGCTCTCACAGTCCAGTACAGCTAAGGAGAGGCTTTTTTAAGAACTCACATGACCAATCTCCCCTCTGCTGTAAGACCATCTGCGTGTACTTATAGCCTTACTTCAACTGTTGCTTACTCAGAATATCCTTCTCTGTCTCTCAGACTAGGTAAACTCTTTCAAAGTGTTTCATTAAACTGTTGTTGTTAATATAATAGCACCTGTCAAGTTGACCTTTAATTGTGTGCTTTCATTTACTTGTGCAATTTTTTTCATGACTAGTGAGAGAGAAACATTAACCTCCATGAGGGCATTAATGGGCTGCCCACAGCCTAGCCTGATATTTGGCATGATATAGGTTCTCAATAAACATCTTCGGAATAAGTAAGTGCAATCAATCATAAAGTGCTATGAAAAGACAGGTGAAAAGTCCTACAGAGCAGAGGGATCTTTGTCCTTTCCATCCCCAAGTTGTTTATTGGCTTCAAACATGATTATACATCTTTCTCTAGTGTTGGCCTGGAGGAAAATGTGGAAGATTTATACATAGTGTTACCACTAACTTATATTTTTTCTTGATATTTACTCTCCTTAGATTTTATTTAAAAGTAGGCACAGATTTAAAAATCCCAATATTAGGTTTGTTCTTTTGTGGGAACTACTAACAAAGGAAACTAGCCCTGAATCTGAATTGTTCAATTCTATCATTTCCACAATTGCATGTCATTGTACCACTGGTCTCTCAAGGAAAGTCTTGTTATTTATGTAATTCCTGAAAGTTCAAAGAATGGATCTGACATGACCATGTCAGATATTTAATCAGTGAAATAATTTCTTGTCTTAAAAGAAATACAAATTCTACTATTTTATATCATAATGGGAAATGGAAATCAATTCTGCTCCAGTGTGTTATATCAGGCTGTCAACAGCCTCATATTTTGTGTATCAGATTTTGTGAAAGCACATATGGTAAGAATCCTTACTAAGGTATGAGGGAATTACAGTATCAAATTACAGAATTAAAAATGAAGCAGGATGGAGTGCCTGAGTGACTCAGCAAGTTAAGTGTCCGACTCTTGATTTCAGCTTAGGTCATGCTCATGGTTTGTGAGTTTGAGGCCCGCATCTTATCGGGCTTTGCACTGATAGTGTGGAGCCTGCTTGGGGTTGTGTCTCTCCCCATCTCTCTGCCCCTCCCCTGCTCATGCCCTGTCTCTCTCTCTCTCAAAACAAATAAGCAAACATTTAAAAAATTTTTAAATGAAGCAGGATAAGCTGGACTTCCTCAGGACAAATATAAAGAAAGCAACTGTAATTGTGGGACAGAATTAATAACTGACCTTTTGCTATTGCCAGCTATGTAAAGAAAATTAATAGAAGGCTTTTTTGAAACTTTTATGAACACTCTTTCTCCTTTATCTCCTCCTTCAGTGATCAATCCATGAAGTAAGCTGGTAAACTCTAAGAAAAAGTCACTGGATATCCTGGAGGCCATAATTTTGTGGAAAATGCTTTTCTTTTTTTTTTTTTTTTTTTTTACACAGATAAAAATACAAGCAAGAGAGATACTAAGTCCTCAGGTTTAAAATTTTAAAACCTCATCGAAGACAGAAATTTTCTTGCATAAAGATTTTAGAATGTTCAAGTGTGTACTACTATATGAAATCATTGTATAAAATAAAGCCAAGGAGGAAAAGAGTTGCTGTGAAAACTGAAAAGGACCTTGGTTTTCTGAGGTTTATTTATTATCTATTATTTCCTAAAGAAGAAATGAGTTGAACAGAGAAGTGAACTTGTTGAAGGAGGTGTCTGTTTTTAACTACATACCTGGTTTTTAATTGTTAATTTATTTTTTAAATTAACAGAGACATGCCTGAGGTGATTATCTTCAGAATTTTTCTTTAATTACATGGCAATCTTTCTCAGACCTTGACTTGAAGATATCAAAGTGTAACTTGCCTTCAATATAGTCCAATGTTCATACTTTTCCCATTTTATTAGTGCATGATACTGCTATTCTTTTGTATGACAGAATCTTGAGTCCATTACAAGACACATGCTTAATTAGTTAATAATAGGATCATTTGGGAATAATACTCAATGCTGAAGCTTTATATTTTCCTAATGTAAATCATGCACTCACCATGGTTGCATGTGACTGGCCTATAATCAGATGAGAAAGGAATAAACACTTCATTTAAAAGTTCATTTTTGTGCCATTGATGTATCACACAATGCTGATAGCTGATTTGAACATCCACTTATGAAATGTCAAAAGATCATTAAGGTAGATTTCTTTGTTTAGCCTTGATATCTTGCAGAATGTATAACTTTCACAATCATAAGAGAAAAATACACTGCATTTGATGTGTGAGTTTTATGTTATAGTTAAATTGGAGCATGGTTCTTGAGTTCACGAGGGACTTGCAGGCCACTCCATCATTCTCCTTTGCCATCTGACATTTTAAAGGAAAGATAAAGTGGAGATGAAAGAAATTACTCCAAGGAAAACTCCAAGGTGAGTATCAAATGCTGTTAACTCTCAAAGAAAGTGAAATATTACTTCTATACAGATTTTTCTGATAGAATTCTGCCTTTCTAGGAACACAGCATTTGATCCAGTAATCTGACTGTTGGTATGCCCCTGCAGTGATATTTTACCCAAAAGCAGTGCACTGTGAGAAAACTAATTAACTTTGACTTCACTGCCTCTATCCCCAGAAGACTCAGCTCTCTTGTTGTTTGGGTAGAATAATTAAAGAAAAAATAAGATTTCCCAGAAGAGAAGAACTTTTGGTTCTATTACTGTAACACACAGAAACGGAATAAATTGTTACGTTGGAAAGTAATGAACTACAAACTCTTTCCATCTGTTTACTTAGGAAGGAAGGCAAGCTACCTCACCCTCACTGCCATAGATGATTAGTTCTTTTGTTCTTGCTTCTGCCGTATGTGCGGGACTGCTCACCTGTCAACAGTTTCACACATCAGGCGTGGCTGTGCCCATCCTTGCCAAAAGTTGGGCAAGTCAGGTATGATGCCCAAAGTTGTAGACAGCTGAGAGCTAATGTCAGCTAACCACATCGTTGTGTGTTTAACAAACATGCTCAGAGGAGGACCTGAAAATTTAAAGGTCCTGGTCAAGACCCAATCACTTCCATCTCCAGATTAGAGCTTGAAATGTCATCCCCAATCAATCTGTTGTTAGGGATCACAGAGTATTTTTTTGGTTTTATTTTAGAATTGGCTAGAGATTGAGTATCACTTGAAGAAACCAGAGCTTATCACACATTCCATCAATATCATTTTTGCAAGTGAGATAACCAGTGGATAAACTTTGTCATGGGTGGTCAAAGTCGTGTTAATTGGACAGAGCACTTAGACGTTTGGTAGAAGATAAATAATTTTCCTAAATTAGAAGCAGTTTCATGAAATTAAAGCCAACTTTGTAAAAACCTTTGAAAAGCTCTAATCTCTTTTCACCAAGTCCCATGAATTGCAGGACTTTCTGGAATCGTTAATTTAAGATAATGGGAAAGGTTTGTGAACCTGATGGCTTTGATTTATTTTTTAGGCTATGAGTAAAATTTATACAAAACAAACCCACCACCCACATTTGGAATGATTGACAAAAGTGAATACAGAAACCAAAAGGATTTATGAAGGATTAAAAAATTACCCTGCATATTTCAAGAACAGTAGAAATTTTTTTAAATTATTAAGCCTTCTTATTTGACACTGTCAATAGCATGCGATGATCAGTTTTGACTTGATGACAGTTAAGTAGGTTAACAATTTTTTGTCTCCTCAAACATTCTGCAGCTCATGAAGAAAGATGTGAGACCTCCCCATGGTAAGTTAAAGTTTCACAATTTAGGTCAAATCATAATACATGAGACTCGGTATAGTACTTTAGATACTGCTCCTTACAGTCAGATTGCAAGGAATGCTAGCATTAAATTTCTGTTTGATCTACATGTCAGCTCTTCCTTCATGGCTTAAACATAAAACAAGTTTCTGACCTTCAAAGAATCGAACAAAACCATCATATGTCTTTGACATTTCATGCTCAATAGACAATGTTTTCTGTTTTTCTGTTCTTAATTTTGACAACATTTTATTATTTGAGGCATGAAACTCATGGGAACCACAGTCTTTTGCCTTTGCTCACAAAACGGAGGACCCAATTAATTTAGAAGATAAAATAGAAATCAATGCTGGAAATACATAACTTAAGCACAGTTACAGGTTCTGTTAACTTCCAAAGACAAAACTTGAAGAAAAGCCATGAGAATTTTTGGCTATCTGCCTCCTTTGGAGATGTGGCAGGGAATCTAACACATTCCAAATATATTCTTTCATTCAGGGATTTAAATTTAAATTCCAGGCTCTCAAGTCAAATGTTTCAAAGGAGTGTTCCTGTGGACTCTGGAGTGGGCTTCATCTCACCATATGCTGGGTGTACAGCTGGTCTGTCAGGGCATAGTGGCAGATACAGCAGTGCTCTGGTAATGATGCCATATACTCGTTGAGGGCTTATCGGTGGCCCCGGTACTTTTTCTTCCATTCACACATAAAGAAGGGCAACCTACACTCTGTGCCCTCAAGATGATGTCTCTAAAGGATTGTGTGGGGAGGAGGTAGGGGGAATAGAGTCAATTTTTAGCTTTTGAGTTTCAAATTGACTTTGGAAACATATAGTGGGACAGTAGTTTTAAAGAAAAAGCTTTTCAATCTCAAAAGGCCAGATGCTGAAGGAATCAAAGCACAAAGCTAATGCCAAAAAGAACATATTCAGAAGAATGCATGAGATATAAGAGCAGATTTTTGCTATTCCAGTGGTTAAAAAAAGAATCCCTCTGAACTAGAGGTGAAGATGAACTTGAGGAGAATGATCATGTGGGCTCTGAAGAGAGGAACATGGGGTCCAAAAGTCAGGAGGATTTGTACCCTACTTCACATTGTGAGCCCTGGAGGTGGCAGACGTGCAAGACCCCTACCCTACTACACTGTGCAAGCTTTCATACAGAGATGACTGCATGGATGACAGTACTGGAGACACAAATGCTGAGTTTATCAAAATCCCAGTGTAGTGTAGTAGAGCAGTTCAACACCTCAAGAACCCCCATGGGGGGGGGGTGGAATTTAAATGAAGAGTTGATGAACTTGAAGTCTGAACCTCAAAGTACAGACAAAGAGCATATAGGAACAAACACAGCTATCACTACAGACAAAATAGGAAACTGGATGTCCAACATGTCATCATGGAGGATTGACAATGACCGTGAACTGTCATCGGACTATGGACCATGACACTTTAACAGATGCAAGCATGGATAGATGCCACAAGAGGGCCAAGCACTACACACGGTGCTTTGCCTTAGTGTTACATAATCTTTCAGAATTTAGATACAACCTGCGAGAACAGGCAGAGGGAAAACCCAGAACTGCTCAAGACTGAGTGTGCAATGCCTATAGAAAGGATTTTGAGGTACCAAGAAAGTTCTATTACATTTTGAGGACATATATGTACTGAAATTGACATTTCTGCATGCATGTGTTTGTGGCTCCAAATCTCCTACTTCCTTCACGTATGAAAGACTCGCTGAGTAGATCTGCTGGCTAACTAGACACAGGAAACAATTCCATAAGCTCCATCATTACAGAGGTAAAGGAAAGGGCTGACACCAGTTGTGCTACTTCTAGTTATGTAATGCAGTCTTTCCATAAGTGCTTGTTAACATATCCATATTTGCTTGTCTGATACAGGATTCGTCAATTGCTGTCTCCCGGACCACATCCAGCTGATGGCTGCCTTTTTGTTACTGCTTGCCAACTGAACTTTTAAAAATATTTTCAAGTGTTGGCAATAAATCAAAGGAATATTTTGCAACATTTGAAAATCATATAAATTAAAATTTCAATGTCCCCTAATAAAGTTTTATTGGAAGATAGCCACATCTATTTGTTTATGAAAAGTAGCTTTGGGGTCATAATGGCAAAGTTATGTAGTTAGACTATATAACCCACACAGCCCAAACTATTTACCAGCTGTTCATTTACAGAATAAGTTTGACAACCCCAGATCTGGTAGCAAACTTCCAGGCTGAGCAGACACAGAACCCGGAACAGTTCATCAAATATGCTTGGTAGAGTTCCCCCAGCAGTTGTGTTGTATACTACAGTAATTTAGCTCATGCTGAATTTGAGTGAGTTACTGTACATAAAGGTCTTAGAAGCAGAGTCTGACACACAATAAGCCTCATTTAAGGGATGGCTAGTCTTGTCATTTGTGATCGTGCAGCACTTGAAGTTGTACCTCTAGCTGGTGCTAATATTTACTTCTGTAGTTTCAATATAATTATTTTTTAACTTGAAAGACCAAGTTTATATTCAATCTGCATGTCAGTTAAAGATTCACCTCTGCTTTACAAGTAAAACCAGTAACTGTCAATCATCAGGCCTGTTTACTCTAAATGTGGAGCTTGGGGCGTCTGGGTGGCTCAGTTTGTTGAGCGTCTGACTTCAGCTCAGGTCATGATGTCACTATTCATGAGTACAAGCCCCACATCAGGCTCTCTCTGCCTGCTTCAGATCTTCTGTCCTCCTTCCTCTCCCTGTCCCTCCCCTGCTTGCTCACTCTCTCTCTCTCTCTCAAAAATAAAGCATAATAATATTAATACATTTCTTTAAAAATTAAAAAATTAAATTAGCTATGGACCTAATTTATGAACAAGTGTCAGGACTGTTCCATGATAAGTGATAGATAAATGCTTTGAGACTTTGTTTCCAATAGAATAATAGTAATAGTATTTAGTATTCATTGTATGTCTTCCAAGAGTTAAACATTTTAAATACATATTTTCGCTGAATTCTAATTCCATTCCTACAAAGTAGTGCTGCCTCCAACCTACAAATGAGAAAAACGGGGTTCAGAGAGACAAAGGATCTTGCACACGCTCATGGTTGTCATTCATAAGTGACAGATCCCAGACCCAAATACTAGTCTAAATCTGTGCTCACCCTAGTTTCACCTGTCATTTGCATCCCTACTCAGTCTTTTTTCAGCAAAACTCCCATTAACAAGCTGGCTAAGGAGAGCCAGTCCAATTGGTGACCAGCAGCAAATTTAATTCTGTGAGCCAAGACCTTACATGTTAATCAAGCTCACAACCCTGCTCTTTTTGGGGCCAACTCTGTACCAATTGCCTCCTGGGGGCAGCAGCAGTTTGAGTTGTCCATTGTCTGGTGACAGGTAGGAATATGAAAAATATGCACTTATTCTGATTTGTCTTGTGACATCTAGACACAATTTTCTTGGCTTGTGCTTGCAAAGATGGTGTCACCACTGCTGTTCTTCTCAAGGTAGCTTGACTGGAAAGATTAATGTGTCTTCATATATCTTGACTTTCACAGGCATATTGGCTACCATTTATTAGACATTTTGGTTTTTATAACCTCATGTCATTGATCTCTATGTGAGCAGACTCTGGGTATGATAGACCTCAATGTTCTCTTTAAAAGTTTATTACTTAAAAACTGAAGGTAACACAGCAGTTTCAACCTAGTTTTCCAAATTAGACAATTATTAACCCATCTGAAAGTATATTCAACTGATAATTATTTTCTTTCCTCACTCATAACTCCCCAAATTGAGCTTGCCATTTTCTGGTGGCATGTTTGGGACTTTTTTCTCTGCCAAATTAAGATTTTTAAAATGTGTTGATTAATAACCACTTCCATATTTGAGGCTTTATTATTGATGTTTAATAAATCCTTCTTGGCAGCCTTGGAATATTTCTTATGATTTTTCCAAATATGTTTAGATAAATAATTTGCTTCAGTCCAGCATAATGAGCAAATGTTATGTGCAAAGCAAGTACAAAATAAAGAAGCACCCTGTCCTGGGAGAGCTTTACTAGTCGGAGTGGTACAAAGATAAAAATAAAAAAGGACTTAATGCTTGCCCTCAAGTATACTGGGAATATGAGTTAAATTGTATCCCTCTACCAACTGCCACCACCAAAAAATATGCTAAAATCCTAACCCCCAATATCTAAGAATGTGATTTCATTTGGAAATAGGGGTTTTGTGGATGTAATCAACCTAAGATGAAGTCATTAGGGTGAACCCTAATCCAGTGTGGCTGGTGTCCTAATAAGAAGGAAGTTAGGACACACACACACACACACACAGAAGGCCAGGTGAAGGCAGAAACACAAATACAGAAGAATACCATGTGAAGACAGAGGCAGAGTCTGAAGCTATGCTGTCACAGCCACAGAGTACCTGGAGCTCCTGGAAGCTGGGAGAGGCAAGGACAGACCCTCCCCTAGAAACTTCATAGGGAACATGGCCCTGCTGACACCTTGATTTTGGATATCTAGCCTCCAGGAGTGTGAAAGAGTAAGTTTCTGCTGTTTTAAGGCACCCAGTTTGTGGTACTTGTTATGGCCACCATAGGAAATGAATACTGTAGTAAACAAAGTCTTATGCACAAATGACTGGTAAAGAATGAGCACTCAGAATCCTAAAAGTGGGATTAAAATGTGTGGAAGCCTCAGAATTGGGAATCAGGAAAAGCTGCAAAAGCTTCCTGGGTTAAAGAAAGAAGATCTTAAGATATGTAGGGATGGAAATGTTTAATGTTGTGATCAGATAAATGTTGGATAGCAAAGAGGAGAAGCACAGCATGAGCAGGGAAAAGAAAAATGAAGGGGTAAGCTAGAAGAAGATGTGGGACCAGACACTGGGTGTGGAGGGATTGAAAACTGAGGATTTTGCTGTTAGGGAAATAAAGAAACCACTGAAGGCTTTTGAAGAGGTGAGTGGCAATAGCACAACTCTGTTTTAAGCAAAATGCCTAATCACTTTTGTGTAGGTTAAGTTGAAAAAGGGAAAGATTTGGGGGCAAGGTGACGAGATAGTAGGCCATTACAGTAGTCCAGTATAGCAGCAATGAGGAATTGATCTAGAAGAGTTGTAATAATTGAAAAGGACAGACTTGCATAAGGGGTTACCACAAAGTACAAAGGATGTCACTGGACTCCTAACTTTGGGAGATGAGTTACAGACAGTAGTTATATCTGTAATCTCTTGCCACCATAATCCTGTGTATCAAGAATCATAAAACCTCAGTGATACACAATAAATAGAAAACATTTCTTTTTGCTCATGTGTTCATGGGTTGGCTAGACAGGTTAGCTACCTGAACTAGGCTGATGAAGGGGGAGGGAGGCTGACTCAGGCCTCTGATGATCTTGGCCAGGTTCTCTCATCCATCTGGGACACTAGCTGGGACAACAGGGCTGACTCTCTCCTTTCCATCATCTCACCCTCTAGCAGACTGGTGCAGGCATGTCCTCATGGGAAAGGCAAAGAAGCAAAACATGAGCATAAATGCACAGACTGCTTTGAAGACTCTGTTTGCATCATATTTGGTCTCATTGGTCCAGAAAAATCATGTGGTAAAGCAGGCAATCAGAGTGGGAAAGGACTACAGAGTTCCAGAGCAGAGAGTATGGATACAGCAGGGCCATTAACTGGGTGCATGAATATAACCAGTGTATTACAGGAGTTAAACAGAATTTCAAAGTTTTGTGGGAGGAATAATAAAACTTGTTATGCTTGTAAAGTTCTAGTCTTTCTTCAAAACTTAAATCAAGCATCACCTCTTCTGTAAAACCTTATCTATTGCCCCTAGGGACTATGATCATTTCTTTTAAATATTTCCATTATTTAAATGGTAATGAATTATACTTGACTGTTTTTATTCCTCTGTCTCTTTATACCTAGCTGTGCCTCCCTAAGAGCACAGATCACACTGCTTTGCAGTCTTAAAAACTAAGTTCAAATGTCAACTCCACAACTCACTAGCAAGTTCCTCTCTGTACGTCTCTCCCTGTAGACAGAGCATACAAGCAACGCCGAGCACACGGGTTGTTGTGAGAATAATGCAAAGTAATGTGTGAAAAGCCCAAGAAATGTTAATGATTAATGATTATTGTGATTATATGTTTTTATTTTTATTTTCATTGATACATACTCTGTGCAGTGCTTAATACATAAAAGACATGTTTTAAACGTCTTTTGAGTGATTAAACATATAAACTACATAAGATGAAGCAGGTGCCACTGAACATGAAAGACAATGGGAGGATATTCAATGGAATGAGCACTTCAGAGGCTAAAAGGGATGGAAGTAAGAGAATCAAAGGAAAAGCCGGCCTTGGAAAGAGGAAGGACCTTTTGCCTGACTAAGCATGTATATGTCGAAAGCCTTCTTGAAAAGTAAGGCTTTTAATTAGTCACAATTATAGTTTTGGTTCTTGATCTTGTTATTTGCTATTTTAATGTGTTGAAGGGCACCCAGAGCACATCAGATGACACTTTCTCTAGATCAGAGAGGATCAAGAAAAACCTACCTATCACATCTTGATTGCATGTTTTATCTTCTCAATGTAATGGGATGTAGAAGACATTTATCAAAGTCATGGGCTATTTCTTAATACACACACATCACTTAAAATGTGAAGAGATGACTTACGTCTTTAGAGATATTGAAATATTTCACCCTTTAAGGCTCTGCACCAGGCTTCACAAAACACAACATGATAATTGCTTTGTTTGACTTGTTGAAAGAGCTGCTTTCTTGATATGACGTTTGGGGCATAAGTATGGTTATGCCCCCATGTAAGTGTCCCACATTGCTTATAACTATATGAAAACTTTAATTAAGAACAATATACCTAATAATGATATGCCAGGAACAATAGAATTTATTATAGTATATGAACTGTCCAGGTGCCAGAAGCATGTATTAAAAAACAATATCTAAGAGGGGGGAAAATCTAGTTAAAAATCTGCAGAAACATATCTGTATATCCGCATACAGATATTCAGTGAAGGAAAGCACTGGGGAGTATGGGAAACCATACTATATTTTCATTATCTTCAATTTTAGAAGAGAGTTTTTGTCAGAGTTAAAGGGAATAATAGAAAGTCAGAGTTGAATAAGAACCTAAAGACCTTTCACCTTCTCTGACAAACTGTGTTACAGAGGCCAGGGGTTTGTCCAAGAGCATGGAGAAGAGCCAGGTAGGATTGTCTTGGTTCACTGTTGTAAGGCCAGTAGCCAAGAACTGCCTCACGTTCAGTAAGTACTTACTGAGACAACAATTAAGTAAATAAATGATTGGTTGAAATTCATGTATTCTGACTCACAGCTCAGACATTAAGCATAATACGTTCCCTTCTATTCTGATAGAGGAATTATAAAGAATATGTAGTAGGACATCTTTTTAATCAAAAAGAAATTGTTTTTATCTCTTACTCAATTTTTATCTTAATAATTCTCTAGGAAAGAAACTAAAACAGAAAAGTGCACAGGTGAATTCAAGGATAAGTGGTCATGCAAAAAAAGATCATCTTAAGTGAGTCCACGTATAGGAATTTATATTACATCATGATGAGAGACTTCAGTCTTGAAAACTGAAATTATGAGTAATGAAAATAAGTTTGTTTAATGTGTATCTTTAAAATTCATGTCATAATTATGCACTAATTTTTAGAATAAGCAATGAATTAAATGTTCATTGATTTGCGTAAGAAATACATTTTTTCTGTGAAAATTGTATTATAATGTATTCTACTCTCCAAATGCAAATTTCATATCACAGATGAAAAGATGTTCATTTTTGTTTTCCAGGTCCACCTTTTAATCTTATGTTTCTCAAATCATTCCCTGTTGAAAGCCCATCATGTACAAACCATGATCCCTCCTCCGATCTAAGCCTCATGTTCACTGGCTGTGTGATGGTCAAGCAGCTCTCCCACATCACTTTGAAGAGCTTGTCTCTTTTGTGCTTTCACTTTTCAATCAAACTGAATTGTATTGTTGAATTACATAAATGTCCGATAATCCTCAAAGTACTGACTGGCAAAGATGTGGACTAACACCAATACAGGTGTTATGAAAGGAGGGTTATTTGATTAGGCATTAACAAAATATTTTTGTATTTTGACAATTGGTGCTTCTTAACACAACATGATTATTTTCAGATAACAAATAAATAAATGGATGATTGTTTTTAGCATTTTATACAGCTTAGTGGTTTCAGGAAATGTGGCTCCAAAACATCATGGACATCATATTCAAATGGAATTCCTGAGAAATACCACTTTCTGAATCATCTTAGAAGCTCCTACCTTCTGCTTACCTGCTCCTCTTCTTCTCCCTTCAACATCCATATGCACAACTCTCTAAAATCTATTAATTCTGCCACAGCTGACTTCTGCAGGTTCATTCATCAAATTAGCCTTTTTACAAAAAGTCCCCACTTTTCCAGTTAAACCAAGTTTAGAGGCCATGACAGAAAATGGGAGGTAAACTGAAAGAAAAGGACATTCCTCCCATCAAACTACAAGAATAAAATCTTTCTGATCATCTTCAGTTCTGATTTCCTCTTCTCAGAGTTTGAAAGTGATCTCAGCAGATAGATATTCATTGAGACTGCCTTTTAGCTAGATAAAAGTTATACTATGGAAGTTTTGATAACTAAATAAAATCACATTAATCATATTACCACCCTAAACCATAGTTTTAAAATGACAGGCTAACTTCTTAATGGTAAGAATTTATAAGCCTTCAAATATCTTAAATGACCATCTACTATTTACAGACAGATTGACTTAATTTATTATGTTCAAAGCAAGGATCGACTGTAAGTTAAGTAAAATAACTTTTCCCACTTCCTTATATAACTTAACTGATTGTATAACATTCAGAGAAAGACAGCACTGGAAGAATCTTAGTTCATGATTTATTCAAACTCTGAACCATAATTCTAACAGCTAGAAATGCAAATCCTTATGATTATTCTCTGATGCATCTTTTATATGAATTCTAATAACAGTTTCCTTTCTATTTCCATATAAATTTCCACATAATTTTCTGAAAGTCTTTAAAAAGTAATATATAGGGGCGCCTGGGTGGCTTAGTCGGTTAAGCGTCCAACTTTCGCTTAGGTCATGATCTCACAGTTCGTGGGTTCGAGCCCCGCGTCAGGCTCTGTGCTGACTGCCAGCTCAGAGCTTGGAGCCTGTTTCGGAGTCTGTATCTCCCTCTCTCTCTGACCTTCCCCTGTTCACTCTGTCTCTCTCTATCCTAGAAATAAACAAAAATATTAAAAAAAAATAAATAAAAAAATAAAAAATAAAAAGTAATATATATGCTTTAAAAATGGTTGACTCCACACATGTTCTTACACCAGCAATAATATTTGATAAGCTTTCTTGTAATTATGAAAGACCATTCTCTTAAATCAACTTAATTTACTGCCATTTAATGAGTATTTACTGAGCACCTGCCCTAAGGCAGCAATTGTAGAGATTTAAAATATTACAAAATCAATTTGCTCCTTCAGTTAGATTATAATCTGATGGAGGAGTTAATGTTTACAAATATGAAACTCTCACAGACTTAGGAAATGGATTAAATTTGGTTCAAAATTATGTAACCCCATAGATAGCTACCTGGGTATCCCCAACTCTTTGGCATCCCTTCCCTTTAATATTTAAATACAATAACTTGGCTTTTTCTCATACGTTATGAAAACCCCAGTAACCACTCCAATAGCTGAAACTTATTGGTGAAGCATTCTCCCAGTTTCCTCTTGCTTCATTTTTCAGATTCTAGTCTCTAATAATTTCTATGTGGCACCTCAGCTCTGCAACTACTGCCCTTGAACTGTGCAGCTTTGCTGCCCACCAGCCATAGCCCTGATTCTTTCACTCTTCCAGAATGCTATTGACAGAATGTCAAAGACAGAACTTTACTCAATGTTTGAGAGAGTGGAAGGTGGGGTTTACAGCACAGGACAGGCATTAAAATTAAATGTCAGTATTCGTAGCCTGTCCCAGGCATGGGTGACTTACTGTCCATGCTTACCTGGAGCTATAGACTTAGCTACATTTTCTGAGTCCTCTGTCATCTCTTCTTCTCCAGCATTTCCAAACTTCCTACTCTCCCTTTTCCATAATCTCGGATAATTCACATTTCTACCTTTTAATTCTGAGGAACAATTTGGCACCCTTTTACAACCCATGCTGTAGAGAAGTCTCACTATTCCCAAAGAGCCTGTCAAGAAATCTCTCTTTAAAAAGAATCATCACCCCTTACATAAAAATACTACTTGTCCAGTATATGAAAGTGAAGGTAGTTAGTTATTGCTTTGAATAGATTTTTTTTATCTTCATATTACATAAACAGGTGAGAATCATTAAGAGAGAACTCTCTGGGTTTGACTTGTCCTTCAGGCTTTGTGGAGAAAATAGGAATTGGATCAGATCAAAGTGTCATTAGAACTTGAGAAGATTGAAAAGAAGTTTTTCCTGTATAGCCAAAGAAACAAATACAGGTTGAAATATGGAATTGTGCCTGGTTTATGTGGAAGGGAGAGAGAGGAGAATTACTTGACTAGAACTGAGACGTAGTGAAGAGTAGAATGTGGCCTCAGATAATAGTGTGGTAGCCAATTATAGCATAACTACACTGCAAGAAAACAAGAGAAAACAAGAAATAGAGCCTCTGTTGATTAATTTAACAGACATGTGGCATGGTAAAGAAATAATTTAAAAAGATTAATCTAGTTAATGAAACAACTAGGAACAATCCAGTTGATGGAATAAAAGCCTGGTGGCAGAGAATTCAGTTTGTATGATACAGCAGTAACTGTGAGGTGAGGTTGAGGAAATGAGCCAGCCTTGTAATACTGGAAGGGAAAAGGGTGGTGAGAATTGAGAAATAATGGGAAGGGTCCACTATGCTAAACGTCAAGGCCACTGACCAGCATCACTGCCCTGATAGATTTAGTGAGGAGCTGGGGCAGCGAAGTGAACCAGAGGGGAGAGAGCTACCCTCCAAAGTGCTGAGATTGTGCCAAAGCTGACTTAGTGGCAATTTTCTACTCCAGCTACCTCTCAGGACCTCCCTTTGTACCTCCCAAGACTTACCCACTGTTTGCCAATATGACTATGAATAATTTTAGAATATATATTTAATCTTTTACAAACTTTGTTTTGTATAACAAAGGTAATGAATACTGGTTGAAGAAAATGAATAAAAGGAACATAAAAATAAACACATCGATGATCCACCATCCAGAGATGTACTCTTCTAACATTATGCCACTAAATACGCTACCATATTTTTACAAATTAATATAAAACACATTAAAGTCAAGTTTGTCTTCTCTGTAGTTCATACTGCTTTTCAAACTTTGACTTCTATAAAAATCTTTCTTAAAAAGACAAGTTCATTAAGCCTTCTTAATGAAGTATTGCCAGGATAGAATGGTGGAAAAAAGGAAACTGATAGGAAAAGCAAGTTTCTCAGAAAGAGCCCCATTAACAGGAATGTGTTTCGGGCTTTGTGATTTCATTCTTTTTGGCTCATGACATTAACCTTCTCAGAAACTTCAAATTTTCAAATCATTCATGTTTTATGAAGACAAGCATTGGGAAAATACCTAAAGCCAAGAAGGATATCTTGTATACTGAATTTATACATCCACAAGCATTTGTTTTACAAGCACTATTTTTTTAAAGAAAGGTTTTCTTCTTGTCATTTATGGTAGCCAGGAGTGAAAAAAATAACATAATAAAATATGTTATTTGAGACCAAAGACAACAGAATGTTCTGAGATGTCATTTATTTTGTTTAGTAACTTTAACTATAGAAAGCTCAACAAATCCTACAGAGAGCTATTCTTTAGAATGGGGAACTATTCTCTATTCCTAATGATGACATTTCTAAAGAAGAATGACTTGCCATTATCTCCTTAGGGTTCTAAACATAGCTAGAAGTCAATTTTAAGGTCTGCTATAAGTTGTAATGTTTTTAAGAATATAGCCCTTGTTTTTCTAGGTTTGACAGTAAAATGTATTAGTTACTTTCAAGAGTTTTATCGCTCTTCACTACTTCCTGCAAAATACAATGAATAGAAAGAAAGAATGAACGAACTTGGTAAAGTAACTTGGGGTTTTAGAGCGAAGATCTGGTGCATATTTATCAATGAGCAGTGTGTTGACCTTCGAAAGGTCATTTAATCTCTTAATATTTACATTTGATACTAATATATTTTCAATGATTCTTCTCATTTACCTAAGCCATTGCTTATATGGAATACTAAGGGAAAAGATCAAATCAACAATGATTTCCTAAGCACAGAGTGTGTAAAACACTGTTTACATGTTAAGCAGAGTTATCCACCCATCACACAGGGAAGTCAAGCTGCCCAGGTATCCCACACAATGGCTTCGTTGTACACTCTTGAAAATGGATGCCTGGTGATCTAGGAGCAAAACAAAACAGCCATACACCTGTGACTTCTTCAGTATCCAAAAATGCTTAGAGAAATTTTAACTAAAATGTGCTATGGATAAACTGCCTCAAGAACAAACAATTTCACATCTTAGAAGAAGGTGAAAACAATACATGTGTAACTCTGGGTGAATATCTATTGATGCTTTCAAATTAAAGAAACTTTCAAGGCATTATCTTCAGCCTCCTGTTTCCCCCTTCCTTTCCCTTAAAGAGGTTTATGACTTTAGTATTTGGGGCCATGAGGTGCTTTTATTTCCATGAGTTGAAGAGGGCACCAGTCCTAGAATACATTCCAGGTAGAAGGGAAAGCAGGAGGCTGAAAAGAACCTATTGTAAAGTTGTCATCCAAGTTCTGTGACTTCTAGTGCAGCCTTATAATTTCAAGTTTCTACTCTGGTACTCTGAGTACCAAATCAAATTATAAGTTGAAAAGGGGGTCCCTTGTTTATGCATTCTGAGAGAAAACAAGACTTAGGTCACCAGAGAACAATGAGTCTTTACTCTTTACGTATCTTCTGGTAAACAGCATAGATTTATTGAGAACCCACTAGATGCCTAGTGCTATGCTTGGCCCTGCTGGGGAACAGATAAAAATAGGTTAGGTTTCTTCCCCCAAGCTTTCATTTAATTCCAGAGAAATGGTCAAAATACATCACACAGATCCTGCCTGGCAAACACAGTGCGGTTTAGTGGGCCAGCAGCACTGGGTCAACTGAGGTTTATTAGAAATGTGGACCCTCAGGCCTTACCCCAGCCCTACTGAGTTTTACTTAGTAAAACTGTGTTTTACTAAGATTCTCAGGTGATTCATATGCCTGTGAAAGTATGAGAAGTGCTGACAAAGAGAACAATATTTTCTCCTCCCACAACATTATAAATGGCCCACTGGCCCAACTGCATGCCAGCACTGAATGTGCATGTTCATGGAAGACAAGGAATCATTTAAATGAAATATGCCTACAAAGCTGGAGATATACTAGTCGAGCTTAGCAGAGGCTGTTGTTCATTTTTAGTGCTATCAGAGTACAAAAAAGAGACATTATTTAGTTTCCTATTTGCAGACCACTAATAGGTAAAAATGACTTCATTAAAGGCAAGAAAAATCTATTGCTGAAATATGTTTACATTAGTTTACAAGGCTAAAGATAGCATCTGGAGGTTATTCCACTCTATAAAAGATTTTGTGATTTAGTGATTAAGATTCTTGTCTCCTTATCCTTTTCCTGGAATTAGTATATCTCTAGGATATATCAACAAAAATAGACCTATCATCTAATGAAGGATTTTACTCAAAGGACATTTCAGTTTGTACATAAGAAAACAAAAAATATCAGGTTTGTCATTTAAGTATATCATATATAATATCATACCATATCATTTTCATATTTAAAAGTTTTTTGAAATCAAAAACAGCCCATTTTTGTATTCAGTAAAGATAAAATCATTTTTGAAGTGGTGACTGATACGGGGATAAAATGTACAACATTTTCTTTGTATCACTGGACTAGGAGGGAGACACCTAAGAATTTCTAATGATGCCTAGATTGCTCTTCACTGCACTGATTACACTTGGTACTATATGTGCAATTAGGTAGATGTATAATTATTACACATTACCATCATATTACTATTCTTATACATTCATTCTTTATTCTTTTAGATCCCTTAAAGAATCAATGACATTCCTGGAAGCTAAAATAGATTTCATTTACATTAATGAAGACTGTGATTAGTTCATGGGAAATAATTCTATGCAAGTTCCTGTGTTGAACCACCTTTTACAATTTTTTCATATGACTCTCTACTCTTTGTTTGATATTAGTATTTGTGGAGTGAAATGTAGTTCAAAAGAAGTAAGGTGTTCTTGCTTTCTTCTTTTCTGGCTCCTTTTACTTGAGGATTAATCATGTCAATTCCTAATAGTGAACTATATTTTCTCTTTTTTGGACTTCAGTTCCTAACAATGATATCTTACCATTAGCTATGAGAAATACAGCCATGATCCCAAAAGAAATAAAAAATATACTCTATTCCCAATATATTTGCATTAATGGGAATATAAATTTATAAGAACATTGCAAAAGCATTTGCTTGCATCCAAAGTATTTGTCTTGCTTACCATAATGCTGTGGGATGCATGTTCAGAGAGCCTTCAAGGATAAATATATAAATGGCCCATGCATTCTTAGACTAGAGGGGTTTTGTGCTGGTGTTCTACTTGCTTGTTTTTGTTTTCAAATGAGTTAACTAACACTACCCCTAAAGTGTGAAAATACAAATACTTTAGAGAAGAATATAAATATAAGCATATGTATAGGGAGAAATATGAGATATATTTATATTCTATAAATGTCTGTATTTATATAAAATGTATAAATGTATATAAAAATGTCAAATGGCAATACTTTCAGTCCTAGAATGTAAAAGTTCGGATTTGTCATATACCTTAGTTAGAAACAAAGATTTCCAAGTAACAAATTTATTGTGAAAATGCAATTTGGATTTCATGTTTATCATGAAATTGATACATATAAAATTGAGACATATAAAAATTATTTTTAATAGAAACAAAGATTTCTATTTCTATTAATAGTTAGAAACAAAGATTTCCAAGTAACAAATTTATTGTGAAAATGCAATTTGGATTTCATGTTTATCATGAAATTGATACATACAAATTGAGACATATAAAAATTATTTTTAATAGAGTGAGTAGTTTCTATTTTCTCATGTAGACTCTCTGGTCTTAATTTCATAATCCTACCTTATAGTTATGGTTACCTTTATTTACAAAAAAACCCCACTATTTTAACATTTTGCTATACACATAAAATATTCAATATCTCATCTTTTCTGTATGAGGTAAGTCGACTTGTGGGACAGTCTCATAGAGATTCATGGAGATGCTGGTAACCAATATAATGAAAACTTAAATAGGGGCGCCTGGGTGGCTCAGTCATTTAAGCGTCCACCTCTTGATTTCGGCTCAGGTCATGATCTCACGGTTATGGGAGGGGCCCCTGAGCTTCGCACGAGATGTGAAACTTGCTTAAGATTCTCTCTTCTTCTCCTGCCCCTCTCTCCGTTGCACACTCTCTCTCCTCTCTCTCTATGTCTTAAAAAAATAGAAAAAGAAAACTTATAGTTCAGTGATTTTTTTGAATCTCATTAACAGAAATTAATAAATCCAACAATATCAGTTTTTATGAGAATGGCATGAAATAAAAACCACAAAAGAAGACAAATACTGGTTTAACACCCCATAATGAAGCCAGGATCAGGATAAGGAGAATATTCTTTGAGTTATAGGTTTAATACTAAAGTTTGTCTCTTCATTTTCTTGATGTTTATTTAGGAACTATAGCTAGGGTTTTTTCACACACAATTTTTTTTGTAAGTAGAAATCTGAATCTTCATGGAAAGTTCCATATTCTCTAAAATGATGCCCCACTATTAGAGTTTTTATAAAGATGAATTAAGAAAGTGGCATTCTTTTTTATTAGTTTTTTTAAATTTATTTTTTTCTATTTTTTTAGAAACAGCACAAGCGGGGGGGTGGAGGGAGGCAGAGAGAGGCGGGGTCTGGGGACAGGGTGGACCAGAGATCCCAAGCAGGCTCTGTACTGAGAGCAGACAGCCGGATGTGGGGCTCAAACCAAAAAACTGAGAGATCATGGCCTGAGCCCAAGTCCGATGTTTAACTGGTTTAATCACCCAGGTGCCCTAAAAGTGACTTTCTGAAGACATAATGAGTATTTGGAGCCACAAGACTGCATCATCTGCTTTACAGAGTTCAGGGTAAATTCTCTGCAAAGCTATCATTATATAACTGACAGAATTTTGCTAGTATTTCTGTTCCTTTGCTTAAATGTCTTGTTTATGTGAGAAATCATCCACATATGTGATAAAGAACTATGTGATGCTACTTTGTCCTACAATGTGGTTTATGAAAGGGCCTTTTTTGCAATACAAACTAAATAGTATTTTCTTTACAATTCAGTTAATTTCATAACATATTACTTATATACAAAGTACCTACTATGTGAGAAGTACAAGACCCTTCTTGTAGTTAGGTCATACAAGGGATTGGAATATAACAAGATAAATGTGACAAAAATCAACAAAATTTCAATCTCTTAAAGAAAATAGAACAAGTAGCATTAGTTACCCTACTATACTGTCCCCTAAAAAGTGTCATGGGAATGATTTCAACAAGGAGTAGACACACAGAGGACAGAGATCATTTCTTAATAGAGGAGATGGAGGGAAAAGACATTTGATCCCATGATCTCTATAGCAGTTACAATGTTGTCAATCTACATATTTAGGAATACATTTTAAAAAATGTTACAAGCTTGAGGCACCTGGGTGGTTCAGTTGGTTGGGTGTCCAACTTCCAATCAGGTCATGATCTTGCGGTTTCTTGAATTCAAGCCCCACATTGGGCTCTGTGTTGACAGCTCAGAGCCTGGATTCTGTTTCAGATTCTGCGTCTCCCTCTCTCTCTCCCCTCCCCCATTCATGCTCTGTCTCTGTCTCTCTCAAAAATAAATAAACATAAAAAATGTTTTAATTGTTATAAGCTTAGTTTCATAGTTTTTGGTCAATGGAATCATACTTCATTGGTATCTGATGGGATATCAAAAATTCCCCCATGGTCTCCCTCAGCAGTTCTGCACTTATTGTCCTCCTCATTCCCACTCCTAGGCCTCTTTCATACCCCTTCCATGGCATGGAAGACTCTGGGGCCATCCCAGCCCTCTCTGCTCAGACACGCTGAGCTGCCTCCAAGGATTCCCAGTAGGAAGTGGGAAAGTCCTTTTCCAACTTTTCTTTCTACTCCTTGGAGTCCTCTAAGTTTTTCTGCAGCCATTATCACCCTTTTCTTTAGGGGATGCTACCTTGAGGTGAAGAGATTTCATGGCAAAGATCTTCAGTAGTGTGCACAAATGTATAGTATATTGAAAAATGGTTAAGATTTTGCCATGCTGAGATGACAGAATGAAGCACTCCCTACCTATTGCAACTAGGTAGGTTTGGAGGCCAGCCAGTTTCAACAGGGCCCAAAATGATGAGCTGGGGTTGGGAGTAGAGGGATGTGTACTTTGTCCTGTGTGTCTGGGTAGGAGGATAAGTAACACCAGATGACTCAGTCATTATCCTAACCATAGTGAAGTCATGTACATCAACATGGTAGAACAGCCATTCCCTCATTCCTGCTTCCATGAACCTAGTATATCTATCTTACATTTTATGCAAGTGCCTGTGTCTTTGAGGTCAAGCCTGATTCGACTCTGATTCCTCAGCACCTACATGAAATGATAGGGATATATAATGAATTAATGATATAGATATACATTGATGATATATATTGAATTATGGTATTAGGTAGTAAATCATTCAACACCTGGAAGGAAACACTAAAGGAAGATTTTCACCCTGATTTAAATGCAGAACATGTAATGAACACTGACATCATTTATCTTGGTACTGAAAAAGTATAAAAGCCAGATTATAATATTAAATCTGTGTGGATCAGTCACCAGTAATATTTAAATATATAACACTTTGACTAAAGTTAACAATGAATGGGTTCTTAAAAGATTTATTATAATAGAGTGTTCCTTTCTAAATAAAAAAACTTTTTTAGATGTTTATTTTTGAGAGAGAGAGAAACAGAGCTCAAGCAGAGGAGGGGCAAAGAGAAAGGGAGACACAGAATCTGAAGCCGGCTCCAGGCTCTGAGCTGTCAGCACAGAGCCTTACTTGGGACTTGAACTCATGGACACAAGGTCGAAATCATGGCCTGAGCTGAACTTGGACGCTTTACCAACTGAACCACCCAAGCACCCCATAATAGAGTGTTCTTTATACACATGTAGCAGCACCCAAGAATTAATTTTTAAAAAGAACCTACCATTGATGAGTTCATATACTCACCTACCATGATTTCCCACTATTTACAAGATAACGCTTGAATTACTAGTGAAACATTAACAGACCACTGATACATTATATGGCCTCAACTCTCCCACTACTCTTCTACAAACAGACTTTCTGACCAAATCAAAATACTTTATACATTGCACTTTTCCATCTCTGTATATTGATACATGGCTCTCCTCTGTTCTCTCCTTTTATTAAAACTGAAATGAATCATATTCTTCAAATAACCTGCATACAGCCATCTCCATCAGGAAGATTTTGCTGATTATGCCTCTTCCAAACCTTAAAAAGCACTTGTTCTTATTGATGAGTATTTGGTATTCAGTAAATTCATGTGTGTGTGTGTGTGTGTGCATATATGGGCATGTATTATCTTTTCTCCCTCCCCAGTCAGGCTGGAAATTAGTATATGACAAAATGTATTTTGCTAATTTTTTAACATCCATATCATCCAACAGGTTACTTTTTTATTAAGTCATTGGTTATTATGATCATAGTTTTAAGTGTACCTTAGGAAAAAATATCAGAAATCCAAAGGATATTTTTTCAATAGAGAATTCAAAAAACAACTAAGTAAAAACAATTAAGTAATCACTCTAAACATTATCTCAAGTGCCCTGTTTTTCATTCTGATCTCCCTAATTTATTTTTAATTTCTGAATTTGGTTTGGTGAATTTTTAGGAAAACATTATAAATACATTGGTGCAGAATCCTAAAATTATAGATCTTGACTTTTAAGTCCATGAAGTTTTCCATGCTGGCCCCTTTGTCTACAAGCCTTTCTTTACACCCTTGTCCTTTAGGACTCAATTCAAAATGTTTCCTTTCACAGAAACCAACTCTAAAGATACCTCCACACCATCTTACTGAAACAAAGTCATCCCTGCTCCTACTCTATTTCATGCTACAGTTTGCACACATCTCAATTCTTGTAATTATAGAATACTTTCATATAATTTTCACTTTACAGATTTAACTTCCTTTACTAGTTTTAAGATCTATGAGGTCAAGGATTATCTCTTTTTAATCTTTGTCTGTTTAACTTCTAGCACATTACCCCCTTTGTTTTGTAAGTGAATGAATCAGTGCATAAATCTTAAATAAGGCAAGCACAAAATTACGTGATCTTATTTTGTATGCAAAGAAATCAAGGCTGTGATAAGAAAGTGTCCAGGTTAAAAAAAAAATCAGTAACAAAATGGCAGTCAGGACCTTCACCTCTGGACACTTAGTCCAGCAAGTTACCACCACCCTCCATATAGGGCTGTCTTCACAGCAGACCAGGCACAGGAATGTAAAGGCAATTTCATGTAACTAGCAGGAGGGAGTTATTCAGTAACAAGTGGTTTCCCAGGGTCAAAACCTATCCCATATACATGTAATTTTTCTTTATCCAATTTCAACAATAAGGATGATTGTGTTTATTGAATCCTTAACTTATGCTGAGTTCTAAGCATTCATAGCATTTCACCCATTTAATTATCACAACTTTTCATTTGTTACATATTTGTATCCCCATCTTATGGCGTGGAAAATGAAACATATAAATTCAGTAACCTCCTCAATCAAAACTGGGCTAAGTAAAAATATAAAATAAGCTATATTAAAATTAAGCCCAATGTTATTATTTAGATTGTCAACAAACTATTTTAAAAATTGGAGCTGTCAGGACATCTGGGTGGCTCAGTCAGTAAAGCATCCAACTTGGGCTCAGGTCACGATCTCACAGTCTGTGACTTGGAGTCCCATGTTGGGCTCTGTGCTGACAGCTCAGAGCCTGGAACCTGCTTTGGATTCTGTGTCTCCCTGTCTCTCTGCCTCCCCCCCCCCCCACACACACAATCATGTTCTATGTGTGTCTCTCAAAAATAAAATAAAACAGTAAAAAATGTTTTTAATTTATGAAAATTAGAGCTGTCATGGCCTAATATTTCTTCTTTACATACATAGTGCTCATTTGCACATTTAGCCAGAACGCATATTAAATGAGGACAAAGAGTCTCTATTCTTAATTCTTTACCTTGAGCACATAAAACCTATGAGCCTCTCTATCACTGAAATGGGAAAAATCAATTATGAGGGGAAAAGAAAGCAGACAGGAAGGATTTTATGAGCTACAAAAGATCATACAAATGTAAATGGTATTCTTAGATCTGATTTTCACCACACAGCTCTGCAATAAGCTAGGACTTCATTGTGCACATTGTATAGATGAGGAAAATAGATTTCATACAGTGAAGGGACTCTTTAGGGAAACAGAATGCATCAAGGGATTACAAGAGTTTGGATCCCAATGACCTGTGTCTCCTTCCAGCCCCTTCTACTGCAGCAAGCCACCTTTCTGGTGGTTTTGCATATCAACGTGATTCAACCCTCATCTTTGAATTAGAGAGAAAGCCTGAAATGTTGTGATGTAACTTTTCAATCTAAATTTTGGATGCTGAGTAAAACTGAGTAAAAATAAGAGACTGCACTATCAACTTGGGAGTGTTGTTTATCCATTAAAACAAAGGCACCCCCAACGGTACCTGTGCAAGTCTTCACATGCTACCATGATGATCAGTCTCAGACCTCTCTACCAAGTGGGAATGGATTTGAAGCTTCATGTTAATTTAATCATTTCCTTCTCTACTGAGACTATCAACAAGGCCACTAGTTGGCATCCTTTTGATTTAGGATTAAAAATAGCTCTTGATAATAGCAAAAGGTTCTCTCATCATTTTTACAGGGGTTTTGATGATTTCTGTTCCAACTCCAGTCATTTACACATTTTGTACCTACCACAGAGCAGCTAACCACCTGGACAGCCTGATCTGATAGATGCTAAAACACACATATATGCCTCTGACATGTCCTTGGGCCTATGTGTTTTGGTTTCCCTTCTAGAAAATAGAAGCAAGGACATTCTGTGCACTTAGACCAACCACATAAACATGTTTTCCTTTTTAACTCTCACACATGCAAATATAACACTTTAAAATTTTTCACTTAACAAGTCAATAAGAAACAAAAGAATATGTTTGCTAAATATGTTTGCTTTGTCACATTCCTTGAGAATCCTGGATTTCTATATGTCCTTTTTGGTATATCACGTGATATCAATTTTTCCTACTCTAATTAGGATTTAATTTCAATTGTTCAGTTTCTGTGGAGTTTGGGTTCCATTATACAATATTAATAAAAATAAAAGATTATAATAGCAGTGAGGGTGATGCATTCAATTTCCATATCTACTAATGAAGTAATCAAAACATTGCATCTCAGGAGCTGGAGGTGAGTCTTGGATTCCATTCTATACTCTTCACTAACCGCTGAGCCATTCTAGCCAAGTCTTAGGAATTCATTGGATCTAAGATGTTCAGCTTTAAGTGAGAGGACAGGTTGACATCTTAGGCCTCTTCCACTTTTAAATCTGCTATGGGCCTATAAAATATTTAAGGATATGTGATATGAATAAAAATGGTAGAGAATACAAAACTATTTCACAGTTTTCAGAGAGCTAATGATAAAAATAATGTAGAATAAATGTAAGAAGCTAAGGATGGAGACACTAGGAATGAAAACTTTAGATCTTGTATAAAGCTGTTAGGGCTATGAACATTGGGGTACATGTGCTCCTATGCATCAGCATTTCTGTATCCCTTGGGTAAATTCCTAGCAGTGCTATTGCTGGGTCATAGGGGAGTTCTATTGTTAGTTTCCTTAGGAACCTCCACACTGTTTTCCAGAGGGGCTGTACCAGTTTACATTCCCACCAACAGTGTAGCCTAAGTGTCCATCAACAGATGAATGGATCAAGAAGATGTGGTTTATCTATACGATGGAATACTACATGGCAATGAGAAACAATGAAATCTGGCCATGTGTAGCAACATGGATGGACCTTGAGGGTGTTATGCTGAGCGAAATAAGTCAGGCAGAGAAGGACAAATATCATATGTTTGCATGTATAAGAGGATTAGGAGGAACTTGACGGAGGAACAAGGGGGAGAAGAAGGGGGGAAATGGTGGGGGAAAGGGAGAGAGGCAAACCATGAGAGACTCTTGAATGCTGACAAAAACTGAGGACTGATGGATGTGGGGGGGAGGAGGGATGGGCATGGAGGAGGGCACTTGTGGGATGAGCACTGAGTGTTATGTGGAAACTAATTTGACAATAAACTATTTGTAAAAAAAAAACAAAAACAAAAACAAAAACAAAACAAAACAAAAACAACCAAGTCAAAAAAAAAAAAAAAAAACTGTTAGGGTTGCCAAACCCAAATACTGTAGACTGGATGGCTCGAACAACAGAAATATATTTTTCTTGCAGTTCCCGAGGCCAGCAGTGCAAGATCAGAGTGACATCAGGGTTGGGTTCTAATGAGATCTCTCTTGTTGGCTTGTAGACAGCTGTCTTTCTGTTGTGTTTTCACATGGCCTTTCCTCTGTGTGCACAAAGAGAGTGAGCTCTGGTGTCTCTTCCTCATTTTATAAGGACATTAGTCCTATGGGTACAGGGCCCCACATTCATGACCCCATTTAACTTTAATTACTTTATGGAGAACCCCATTTCCAAAACCCATCACATTGAGGATTAGAGCTTCAACATTTGAATTTGGTGGGGAAAACATAACTCAGCCGTAACAGCTCTTTCAACTCTACCCTATATAGCTGAATGACCAGGACCAAATTATTCAACCTTGGTTCTCATTTTCCTCATGGAGAAAATAATCATTCATTCCTCAAAAAGCCGTTGTGAGAATTAAATAGAGTAAAAGACTGTAATGTGTGATGTTAACTACAAAATGCTAAAGGAAAAAACATTCAAAATGATTATAAATAAAAATGACTAGTGCTGGAAAAATTAAGTGCATTTGGAGTTGAAAACTGTTAGCATAATTTATGGACCAGAGTTGTCAAAAAGAAGGCATTGTGTCTAAAATAAGAAATAGAATCTTAGCTATGAGTATTGATATTTGAATCACAAAGCCCTGAATTTAATTCGCATTCTTGATTTATTTACCATGTGAATTTGGACAAGTTTTACAACCTTTATAAGTCACAGCTTTCTCACCTTTAAAGTCATAATAATATTCCTTCTATCAGGCTGTCATAAAAGTGATAATGCTACAGCTTGATAAGTTATTAGTAAATTAACAAATATCATCATTTAAAAGACCTTAAAGGATATGCAAAAAAATGGGAAAGTTGTATCAACAGGAATAGGCAAGTGTGTTTAGGAAATGAAAGAGACAGGGATTAATAAACAGAAACAAATGATATATTTGAAAAGATGAGATGAAGTTAGGGTCATAGAGCTTCCTGAAAAATAAACCACTCCAAAACCTCAATGGCTTAAACCAACTACTTAACTCTCACTGGGTTGGCTGGGTGGTGGCTGATCTAGAGTGGGCCCAGGTAGGTAGCTCTGCTTTTTTTTTTTTTTTTAATGTTTTTTTTATTTATTTCTAGGAGAGAGAGAGAGACAGCATGAGCAGGGGAGGGTCAGAGAGAGAGGGAGTCACAGACTGAAACAGGCTCCAGGCTCTGAGCTGGCAGTCAGCACAGAGCCCGACGCGGGGCTCAAACCCACGAACTGCGAGATCATGACCCAAGTGAAAGTCGGACGCTTAACCGACTGAGCCACCCAGGCGCCCCAGGGGTAGCTCTGCTTTAAGCCACAGAGCTGGCCAGGTGGGACTCTCTGCTCTGTGTTGGGCTCGCATATGCTCTACATTTCTCTCATCCTCCCTGGATCAGCAGTCCAGGTGGACCATGTGCCTCTCATGGGAGTGGCAGAAACGCAGGTAGGCAAACTCAGTAACCTAAGTGCATTCCACACCTCTGTTTGCATTGTATCGGCCATGATTCTATTGTCAAAGTAAGTCACATGTCCAGGTCCAACACCAAGGGGTGGGAAGTACTCTCTGCCCAGCATGAAGTCAAAGCGAGTCTCAGATGAAATCAGAGCAAAATCAAGGGAGGAGGGGTGAATACTTCCGAACAAGAATCTAATATTCCACACTAACAAATACAAGGTTTTATCTGGAAGGTAAATGAGAAAATTCTAGGCATTTTGAGCAGAAGAAATGTATGGTATCTATGTGTTTCAGAGAAAAATAATTTATAGGTCCACTACAGAGACTGAAAGAAGGGACTCAGGGAGATTGGTTAAGAGGTTAACACTACAGCCATCTGGGAAGTGATAGTCTCAACTAAACAGGGGTAATACAGCAATCACATTTCAAAAAAGGGACAGATACCAAAATCACATCAAAGTAAGAAACCATGAGACTTAAACATTCTTCAGATATAGAGGAAGTGAATGTTGGAAGAGTGGCAGAATAGCCATTAATTGCTGCACAAACAGTGACTCCAACACTTTGTGACATACAATGACAATATTTACAATCTGAGATCATTTTTGTAAGCTGGGAATTCTGGAACAATTTAGCTTGGTGGTTTGGCTCAGAGTCTCTCATGTGCTTGCGTCACAGAGATGTCAGCAAGGACTACCATCTAAAGGCTGACTGAATCTGGAAGATCTACTTCCAAGCTGCACACAAGCTATCCACTCTCAAGATACACACACACACACACACACACACACACACACACACACACACGGTTGGCACATTGTTGCTGGCTGTGACTAAAAGCCCTCAGTTCTCCTCCACATGGACTGTGGAGACTGTTCTTACAATATGCTCGCTTTTCTCTGCGTGAGTGACCTAAGAGGAAGCTAAACGGAAGCAGCCAAGTCTTTTATGACCTAGCCTTAGAAGTTACACATGGCACTGCTGCCACATTCTATTCTATAGAAGGGATTATTAAGTTCAGAACACATTCTTTTGAAGAGAAGAGTGTAAAGAGTTTTGGACATAAGAAGATAAAAACACCACAGGAAAGTAGTCTATAGTATTTAGTTTTAGACTTACCAAGTCTGTGATAAGTACAACAACCAATGGAATTATCAAACAGACAATTTAGATACTGAAACAGAAATTTGGGTTGAAATGACCATTTTTGGAGTTATCTACATGGTTACAGCAGGTGAAGATTCTTTAATCAAATAGATTTTTGGTTTTCTTCCTTTGAAGCTGAGAAAAAGTAGTAAGATAGGTAATAGGAGGTGATTTAGGAAATTGATCAGAGCTCTGGACAAAGCAACTGAAATATTGTTAACACAGGGGCGCCTGGGTGGCTTAGTCGGTTAAGCGTCCGACTTTCGCTTAGGTCATGACCTCGCGGTTTGTGGGTTCAAGCCCCGCGTCGGGCTCTGTGCTGACTGCCAGCTCAGAGCCTGGACCCTGTTTCAGAGTCTGTCACTCCCTCTCTCTCTGACCCTCCCCTGCTCACGCTGTCTCTCTCTCTCCTAGAAATAAATAAAACATTTAAAAAAAAAAAAGAAAGAAAGAAATATTGTTAACACAGCACTACCTATGTTCAAGACAATTTTATGAAGTATAAATCATTCTTGTGATGGCTATAAAAGAATAGTCAGGAAAAATATTCTGTATTACACAGAAAAAGCAAATTCATGACAAAATCACAGGGCAAAACTACATGCATCATAGTTAAAGTGGGATGGGTTTGAAAAAGGATATTTTAGACTACACAATACAGTGTAGTTGTGTGTTAAATATATCACAAGTCAAACTGTAAAGAAGAAACCCTGCTCAGCCTGACATCTGCCGTCCTAACATTCACACTCACAAAATGTTTCCAAATATGAATTAGTGGGTAAAAGCAGGAGTACAAAAACATGTCTTTCTTTTTTATCTTTGTTTCTATAGAACTCTGCAATTCACTAACTTGCCTACAGTATAAATATATAAGGCAAAACTTTTTACTAAAATTTCCATCAGGAAGACCAAAGGACTGTCAGACAAAAATTAAAAAAATAAGAAATGCTTTCTCCAAATGAAATTTCAGCAAAACTATACACTATGTGTTTGATTCCATTTCAAATATTAGGACTGACAGCCATTAGGTTGTCAGCCAGGTAGAAAATGACATTGCCTTATAAAACCCCCTTCACATCCATGCCCTGGTTTTCAAATAACTATTACATTCTTAGGTTGGAGTCTCAGTAGGTAAAAAAAAAAAAACCCTTCATTTAATATTTTTTCTCCAGGCAAAGGGGTTCTAAGTATTTTGCTTAAGGGTTTTGGTTCCCTCTCGTTCTTTAAACTGAAGGAACAGTGCACTGGCCCCAAATCCACAAACATGGAAGACAAGCTTTAGCTTCGAGGTTCTAAAGAAGCTGCCTTTCCACAAAGTGGCCTTGTGATGTCTGTCTGTCTGGGTTCTGTGCAGGTTCAATCGCTTCATTGAAAACATAATAAAACTATGGAGAATGGAACTTGGTGACCCTGTTTCACAGTTTTCCAAAGCACAAAAATAGAATCAAGGGCATTGAGAAGTGAGTCCAAACTTTTATGGGTTTTCTTTCCCCCAGACCTCTGACAACAGCATTGTCATGAAGCAGCAGTGTTCCTAAAAGGGGTCTGCGCATTGATATGCAAATGTGGGCTACAAACATCCCATTGGGCTGCAGAATCCCTGTGTCTAGCACTGTCACACAAATAGTTTTTGAATCTGAGCAGTTTATTCAGGACCATAAATATGTGTTTCACCCTGTGAACAAATTCTGTTTGCTCACAGAGTTCGCAAGCAGTGAAATACAAGGTAGACTATAAAACAGCCCCGCTTGATAGGATGAGCCTCTGAGCAAAGATACTTTTAAATGGACCAGATTTTTATTTATTGCCCAAGATTGCCGTGCGAATGTAGCATACCCCAGATGGTAAGAGCTTCTTTTTTAAAGTATTATTTTAAGGTAGGTGCTCTGTCTTCAAATAAGCAACTTTCTTTTTAAAATAGAAGTGAATAAACAATTTTAATTTGCATTGTTACCACATTTTTAGCAAAATCATAAAAGCCTTGCTATTGCGTCTTAATAGATTAATGACAGTGGAAGGAAGAAAAATCATTTTAAAGATATTTTTAAGATGGGAAGAGACAGAACAGGGGTAGAATTTACTCCCGGAAACAGTGTAAATTAACTTTGAAAAAAGTTTGAAAAAACATTCCAACCACCAGAATTCTATCTAGCCCACAAAATTTGTACAGACTCTACCCACATTTCCCAATGCTATTTCCAGCCCTTCCTAACCATCCCACTTCTTTCTATAGCCACTCCACCTCTAGGTAACTGCTTACATGTAGCAGACCCACTGGATTCTCAAATTTTCCACACTACCATTGAACACACAGAGAATACTGTAAGGCAGAGCACAGAAAAGTTCGTTTTCTATGAGCTCCATCCTGATTCCTTAAAACACTGAAGTCATGATTATATGTCTATTTTCATAAGAAATCAAAGCTGAAGAAAATTCACAGAGGAACTTAAGATTCCAAAGGTAAATATGAAGCATATATGCCTATATTGATGAGTCTGACAGAGTACATAACATCAAAATAGAACAAATTGCTTTAAAATGCCTATCATCAGTAAATTCTCTTCCTGATGACTCCGAAATAATTAAAGAAAACTCTCATCTGTAACCACATGTTACACACTGATGACTATATAGACTTGCCGTCTGTTTTGACTTAATTTTCAGTAAATGGTTGTAAGGTTCTTTGTCCTACACTGAGGTCCCCATTTTTGATTTTCCTTCTCTCTGTTCTTTATATACTCAAGATGATGGTACCAGACAGAAGTGGGAAATGGATGAGTCACTGAGTCAGTCACAGAGTCAAGTAAAGAGAAAAAGTGATCTCTCAGAAATTTCTGGGAAGTCACAACAACCTATACTTTTGAGAAAAGAGAAATCTATGTCTTTCTCTGAACACCATTATTAAATTATTAAGTTTTAAAACTAACAAATTTCTATCATCTACCCATATTTTTCACTTTTTATTTCATGGAAAGCATGCTATATTAAAGATCTACATAAAGGCAGGCAATGTTTATGTGCTTCCTCCAATCATTAATTTGACCTAATTGAATAAAGAATAGTTATTATAATATGTTAATACAATATGCTATCACATAGTATATTAGGAAATCATGTTTTTATGAGGTTACTGATTTTAATCAACTAATAAAATCCATTAAATTTGGACAATTGAATATTAGAAATCATGAGTCTGTTATAGTTAAAAGTTATATATAATTAATATCTCAGAGAGTCTAGTTTCACATAATAAAAAAGAAAGGCAGTAGGGGATTAAAAAAAAACCTCACAACAAAACTAAATAATATTTCAAGAAATTGTGAATAAACACTTGTTCATTTCAGAGTTTAAAGAAAAGGAAAACTGTAGGTCATTCCATTGGGGAAAGGAACGTAGTAATATGCAGAAAGAAGGGTAATATGATTATGAATCAAAGCTTTCAATGTCAAAAGACTGGACATTAATTTTCTTGGGTTAAATTTTGGAAGTACTGGCGCATCCTTGCTTTCCTTCTCTAATTTTCAGCAGTACCTAGTGTGTGTCTCTTTTTCATAGTTGTAAACAATTGGTGAGTTACTGAAGTGTAACCAAAATAAGGGGACAACTTAGGGAAAGAAGAAATTAAATACTCTTCATCGCTTTTGTGATTATTTTCATAAATTTTTAAAGCAAGATACAGCCAAAAGCATCTTAGAAAAGGTCCTGACCTTGGTGGGGCCTTTTCTGTGGAAATAATACCCAGTTTCCATTTGTTTCTTTCTGTCTAGTCTTTACTCTCCGAGAGTAACTGCCATGAATTACAAGCTGAACACTTGGAGAAACTTTTTCAAAAGGTAAACACTTCCTCAACTATTTCATTTAGTATTTCACTGTATAGTTCTGAATATTGTGTAATAGCCTCTTAGATTTTTAAGACATCTGCTTAGTTTTAAGTGTGTGCATAATCTGATACCATTGTTTTTCCTCAGTAGAGACTTTTCTTTGAGACACTGGTGCCATCTGCTGGACACAGGTAAAATTAAAGACTTGAGACCATTGTTCCGAGTGTGAAAAGTTCAATCAAGCGTAGCCCTTCCTTAAAATTTGACCTTTGTAAAAACACTCATTATTGTTGTCATTGTCCCCAGAAAAACAGTTTCAGCTCTGTATTTCAATGGAGCATACCAGGAAATAAAATGAAAAGTTGCTTTGGAATATTTGCCACAGCAAATAGAGCTTAAAAGTACATTCAACATTCAATAAAACATGCACTGAGTATTCTCAGAACACATGATGAACAAGGCTCAAGATCCTGCCATCAGAATGCTAGTAAGCCTCTTGGGGCACCTGAGTGGCTCAGTTGGTTAGGTGTCCGACTTGGGCTCTGGTCACAATCTTGCAATTCTTGAGTTCCGGTCCCACGTTCACCTCTGTGCCACAGCTCAGTCTGGAACCCGCTCCAGATTCTGTATCTTCCCCTCTCTCTGTCCCTCCCTGCCTCGCACTCTGTCTCTCATTCTCAAAATAAATAGTATTTAAAAAAATACTAGTAGTCTCAAGGGTAGATAGGTTGAAAGAAAGAAATATAATGAAATAAGTGCTGCAATAGAATAATTCCATCATTCAAACATGTGACAATTGATTAAAAATATAATCACTCTCAAAATAACAAAGAGAATAATAGTTCTGGGATTTTAGATAACTGCCTACTTTTGCAGTTAAGAAAACTAAAACTGAAATATTAATATCTTAGTCAAACCAGAACCCAGATCAACTCATGCTCTTTCCATGGCTTCCTCTTTCTGTACAATGATTTCTTATGAAAATATCCAAAAGAGGATATGGTATATGTATACATGCATGTGTACGTGTGTGTGTGTGTGTGTGTGTGTGTGTGATGGAATACTACACAGCCATAAAAAGAAGGAAATCCTACCATCTGCAACAATGTGGATAGAATTCAAAGATATAATGCTAGAAAAATAAGTCAGACAAAGAAAGAAAATAATGTATGACATCTTTTATATGTGAAATTTAAAAAACAAAAAATAGAGTTTATAGATACGAAGAAACTTCTAATCATAAAATTCAAATAAATAAGTTCTGGGATATAAATACAGTGTAGTGACTAGCGTTAATAATACTGTAGTATACATCTGAAAATTGCTAAGAGACTAGATCTTAAAAACTGTCATCACAAGAAAAAAATTGTAACTATGTAAGGTGATGGACGTCAACAAGACTTATTGTGGTGATCATTTAACAATATATACATATGTTAAATTATTATGTTGTACAACTTTCACTATTATACTGTTATATGTCAATTACATCTCAGTTAACAACAATAATATCCAAAACATAAAAAGCAATAAAAAGAGCATTTCAAAATCTTCTCACATTTTTTGATCATACCTTTTTATTGTTGACTGGTTTAACATATGTCCTTTTCCACTAGATTATAAGATTGTATACCAGAGCTCAGCAGAATGCCTGACATATACAAAATAGGATTGTGATAAATGAATGGATGAATTTGTTCTAGACTTGTTTTCATTCTCTTAGCCTAGTGAGAAGTATTAAGATGACAGGTTGCTGAAGGAAACATATGGTTGTCACATATCAGTGGAATGAATAAAAGCTTCATAGGCTAATGAAAACACTTAGAACTTGCTCTTACTTTTCTCAGGTATACATTCAAATACCTATGGATACTTTAGCTATACTTAAATAAATATCAGAGGATTAACACTGCCAAAAGACTTGATCAAACTAAAAGATATTCCATACTTCTCTCTCTTTAAAACAAATATGTATTAATTTGGATAAGAAATGACATTGAAGGGGTGCCTGGGTGACTCAGTAGGTTAAGCATCTGACTCTTGATTTCCTCTCAGGTCATGATCTCATGGTCATGGGATCTAGCCCCACATCAGGCTCAGTGTGGAGTAGTCTGCTTGTGGTTCTCTCTCTCCCTCTCTCTCTGTCCTTCTCCCACTTGTTCTCCCTCTCTCTCTCCCTTCCTCTCTCCCTCTCCCTCTCTCTCTTTCTCAAAATAGATAAATAAACTTAAAAAAATACATTGAAAACCAGGAATAGAGAAATGTAGAGAAAAATGCGTTTTCCTCATCACAAAGTTAACTATTCCCTGTGGTAGGCACATTTGTAATTGCAAACCAGCATCAGTTTATTTAATCCTCAAAATATCTCTAAGAAATAGATATTATTATTAATACCATTTTAGAGAAGAGCACAAACTTATTGAAGCATAAGTTTAATAATTTTCCCAGGATCCTAAAGCTAGGAAGGAAAGAAAATTTGTCTGTACACATTGACAGTGGGAAAGGGCTTAAGCTCTTAATACAGTAATGTGTTTTAGAAGTATGCTCCAAAGACTATCCAGGGGCTATCTCAGACTCTTTTCAGGGAGTCTGTGGAATCAAAACAATATTCACCATTTCATTTGGGATTCTGACTATTATGATAAAACTACACCTCCACAAGTCCATCCTAGTTCAGGCTGAAGCTCAATTATACAAAAGTTATCAGTAGAGTAGAGAAAAATAAGGTTGCAATGGTAGGTGGAATTAGATCATTGAGGGTCTGAACACTAGGCCAAGGATTTTTTCTTCATCCTATGGAAAGTCAGTTAGGATTTTGAATATGAAATAGTACTAAAGGGAGTTTGAAAGAAGTATATTGAGGGAATTGGAGGTACAAAAACTGAATGTAAAGTAGATCTTAGAATCAAAAGATTGAAAAAAATTGAATGGAATAAAAATTACTATAAGAAAGTGATAAATGTCCTACAAAAATATTACAGAAGTTTGGAAAGGAGAAGAAAAGGCTAAGAAATTATTTTAAAATGTTTTAAGTATATAGAAAGTTATTATGTGGAAAATATAACTCACTGTCTGTCATTAGTGAATGCACCCCTTGTGGAGAAATGGACTTAAATTTCAGTCAAATAATTGGATTAAATTGTGAAGTGAATTATTGATCATTGAGGATGATTAAATATTGGAATATACCCATAAACATAAGGTCAACAACATCTCTCCCTGGAGAAATTGTACATGTCATAGGATCACCGACTAGAGCAGATATCTATTAAGAGACAGTAAAATGAAAAGTGTGCAGAATGACAGCTCAGAAGTCCTGGTCTAATTATGCCATCTGTTAAGCTCTTCATCAATAGGATAGATACATTTTGAGTGGGTTTTTTTTTCATATCCCATATGTTTTTTATAAGAAGCATCTTATACATAAAGGCATATGGTAAGTATAAAATATGGCTCAACAATAGATGCATATGTTGAAGCTGACAATGGCAATGACAAGTCAAAAGCCCACCCTTTCATATGCTTTTATGAAGATCTAGGATTTATTCTTCTTCTACTCATATATTTTATTCTGCAGTCTGGGAAAATAGTGGTGAGTAAACAGACAAGACCTCAAACTAAAAGAAACACAAGTTTTTAATAAAAATACTTAAGTTTACACTGGGAATCTATTTGTTCCCAGGTCTATTTGCACTAACAAATATAAGTACAAAAGTTATATGGAATCCATGTTAGATGATATTGTCATGATTTTGGGGAGATGATTTTGTAAAAAGTTTAACAAAAGAAGATAATTCCAAAATGGTAGAAGCTACAGAAGTTTGCAATTTGTTGATGGGTATGTTCCAAAAGGTGGAGTATGTAGCCTGAATTTTAGCCAGCCAAAAATCACAAAAGAATTCATTAAAAATAAACAAAATCAAATAAAGTTGGTAATTTAATCAAGTTTTGTGGTTTATTTTCTTCAAATTGACTAAAATATGTTAAAAGATAATCTCCTTTGAGAGGATTTCCTAGATTTGCATTCTATCCTATAATGAAAAGAGGTAAGGATATTGTATACACAGACATAAACAAAAATGCTGCTTTTACATAAATACATATGCTGTATATATATATGTATATACATATATACATATACAAAGATATACATATATATATCTTTGAATAGAGGGATTTATTTAGGTGAAATATGTTATAGGATTTTGAAAAATGCCTTAAAATTTTTTCTTTCCCATAATGAAATACAGTAGAAAAAAGGATCATTTTACAAGAGTGTTTTATTGTTGCCATCTTTTATCATATCTGAAGAGAAACAAGAAGTTAATCTTATGGCAATTCCAGGCTCTGATAAGCAATACTATTTGGGTTCTCATAGCAGATTTAGCAATAGGTAATAATACTGCCACTATTTGACAGAACAAGCAGATCAACTGACAGTAAGATCAATGTAAAAATATTAAAGCCTTTCCCAAAATATACACATTCACAGAGCTATTTCACAAAGGCATATAAACTAAGTCATTTGAGTTTGATACCCTAAAAACTACTTGGCAAAATAGGAAGGAGAAACTATGGACTTAAGTTGGTGACTTTGTGACCTCAGTGCAATGGCAGGTATATTTCATATTACAAATACCAAAAAGGAAATTCACTCATTTCCTACAGGTGTCAAAGACAGGAAGATAAAGTCATATATTTAACTGTCACTGTGTTGTTAAAAATATTTTAATAATGATGGTCAGTTTCTGTTCCAGCAGACACTGCAGAACTTATCTAAGCCTTGTTTGCATTTGAGAGTATCTTCAGCAATACTTACTTGAAAGGACTTCATGTTAAAAATAAAGCTGATTTTTTTAAATCTCTAAAACCTCAAAGTTTTTCTTTGAAAAATCAGCATTTACTGAAATTATTTTCTTCTACAGTTTTCACCTCCTCAAACATGTTTCTATTATACATAAAGAATTAACATATCAAAATCAAATTCTCCAAACTGAGAATTTTAAAACTTAAAACTGATTTCATGGAAGACAAGAAATCAACAGTTTGAAAGTGTATTTGAAATCTTCAACAAAAATTTAGCCATTTCTGACCTTCATTGAAAAAATGAAATATACACTGGAATGTTCATTTAACAGGGAATCTACCATTTAATGACAGAGGAGAAACTGTCCAAAACAGATGAAACAATCAACCATAATTGTGAACAGCTGCACACTTTCAGAAAACAAACAAAAATTCTTACAGAAAAAGCAAAAAGAAGTATTTGTTCTTATTAAAGCCAAATGATTTCCCATGAGGAAGAAAGCTCATAATAATCAGTCAAAACTTTATTGGCCAAGAGAAAACTCAATGAATTAAGAAAAGAAAATGCATATGACAAGGGGAGAAAATTCAATAAAAGAAGAACTTAAATTTAATCTTTTAGATGGAAAGGGGCTTCTTATGCCCAATGTTTAAAGTGGCACATATGTCAAAGTTCTGAGAGGACCACCAAGTCACATGACTTATCAGATCACCACAAGAGTGGGGGCATTAATCTGTGATAGCTGAGGGATCAAGAATCTAAATGTATCCTCTGTGGACCAAATGTCATCTCCGTGTGATCAAAATCATGGAATATTCCCTGCATCAAGTCACTATATGTTTCCAATAATTTCTCTACAAGAGACATCTATAATTTATCCTGTTGAACTTTGCGGACTCTCTCTGGACCAGCAGACTAAAAGCTTTACTATGCCTTCTTTTGTTAACACCATAGGATTATGCATTTTCAAAAATGGAATCCAGTAGAAAGGACACTAAAGATAATCATTTATGTACAGCTGATTCAAGGTCAGCCTTTCTTCCTCTATTTCATCCTCCACTCAGATGTTGAAGGAGAATTCCAGGGGGCAATTCATGCCAAGTAAGTATGAACATCCAGAAGAATACGCATCATTGAGAGATGCCCCTGGCTTGCCGCATCTTCCATTAGCATAAAAAAATGTCTCTACACTAAGCACTGAAATATTTCCTCTCTCCCATATCCTGGAAGCATCCAACCCTCTACTGAGCCTACTTCTGAAGATCCTTGACCACAGCGAAATCCTTTCTAATGAAACTGTTTTTAAAGAGAATTTGCACTTTCTCTTTTAGCTTCTTTGCTGTTAAATGATTATACTATTACTCGAATAGAAGCTTGATAGAAATATGATTCAGGTGATACTTTACAAATGTAAAACATTTAAGTGTGATTCTTGAGAGTAAATTGCTTCCATTCTAAATTTACGTTGTCTTTTTAAAAAATCTTGAAATTTTTCCTTTTTCATTTTATTGTTAGTTAAGTGAATATTCAATTGCTTATACTGAAGCTTGGTAGAATATAATTCTTAGGACATTATTTTATAAATATAGATTATTTAAATGTGACCTGTGAATAAACTGTTTACATTTTATTCCTTATAGACAGTGTAAATGTAGCTATTTGTGTTTAGCTTTTAACAAGTCCCCTATAACATGAACTATAGCAAGAGTATTACATGAGTAATTCAGCAAATGGTGATATGTGGGACTCAAGGGTCATGTCTGTCTCCAAGGGCTGGGATTACTCTAATTACAAGACAAAATATAGTAGCTTGATATCTACATGAGTAAATTTTAACTTATTTTTAAAAGTAAGTATTACTTGGTTTCTATCATTGTACCTATTTCTGTTATGCCCTGTGAATTATTAAATATATATACTTATATATTATATATATTTACATATTTGTATATTATATAGACATGGGCAGTCTTTGTCCTTAGAGAGTTAACAATAAGAAGTAACCGCTTTAGGGGTGCCTAGGTGGCTCAGTCAGTTGAGTGTCTGGCTCTTGATTTGGGTTCAGGTCATGATCTTGCAGTTCATGAGATTGAGCCTGTCATGGAATTCTCTCTCTCTGCTCCTCCCCTGCTTGCATGCTCTGTCTATCTCTCTCTCTGTCTAAATAAATAAATAACCATTTTTTAAAAAAATAACCACTTCAAATTTTCTACTTGAAATTAAAGTTTAAAATTTTACATCACTATCTTTGAGATGATATATCCAACCTCCACTTTTCTATACTGAATGGAATAAATACTTTTCTGACTAAACATCCCTTGTAGGCAGGGACCATCCTGTAGTACAGTGTCTCTGAACACAGTAGTAGACCTATAAAATTGTCAATAGATTGATAATATGATGCAACCTGACATTTACACACTTATTTTGTGTAAGATTTAGTGTTAAGTACTTCATAGTAACTAATCTTTATTTCTTCTGAATTTGCTACTATTACTACCCCTTTTTAAATATGGGAAACTGAGTCATGGCAAGGATAAGTAACTTATCCAAGACACACAGCTGTCAGATGGCACAGCTAGAATTCAAACCCAGATGACCTGAATCTTGAGCCCACTTCAACACCACGCTATGCTGCTAACATGAAGAGCAGTAGCATCTAGTGATGGAAGCTCCTATCAGCAACTGCTGTTGTGTCATCACCATTAAAATTCTAATATGTTCCCAGTCTTAATTCTTTTGATCCACATAATTTATTTTGCTCTCTGAGGCTCTAATATTTGGCTAGTTATTTATACATTTGACATAGAAATTTGCCAGCTATAGCAACTTGGTATTTGAGAAATAATGAAATAAAATGTTCTATCTACAGGCTCTTGGGTGGCTCAGTCAGTTAAGCAACAGACTCTTGGTTTTGGCTCAGGTCATAATCTTACAGTTTGTGAGATTGTCGGGCTCTGTACTGGCAGCCAGAAGCCCTTTTGGGACTCTCTCTTCCTCCCTCTGCCCCTCCCCCTCTCACACACACATGCTCACTCATTCTATCTTTCTCTTAAAAATAATAAGTAAACTTTTAAAAATAAATAAATAAAATGTTCTATCTAATTTGGATGAGCTCATTTATATAATCTCCCCTCTGAAAGAAACATCCCATTTTCTGCCACAATCTTTAGAGGTATGATCAAGTGGCTTGCCTTTCTAATAAAATCATTCCTTGGAAGTACTTTCTGACTTTCCAGAAATGAACTAAATATCTCAAGGTAAAATGGGGTCTTTGAAAAAGAGAGAAATTATCCTAAAAGAAAAAGAATATATATTTGAAACAATAGTGTATAGTTAATCTAAAAAATCTTGGCACTTTCCCCACCATAAAATGCTAGGGTTATTATTGAGAAATTATCAAATGCATTTATCCCTCAAAGGGATCAGACAGTCCACCTGGAACTGAGCAGAAGGTCAGGCCTCTACAAAAACTTATTCAATATTCCTGACTGTAAGAAACCTAACCAGTGTCTGGGTCAAGTTTCACAGGATGAAGGGCTCCTGCCTTTCTCCCCTTGGTGCTGAGGCTCCCACTTATCTCCAATATATGACAAATGACTTGTTAGTCCGTAAGTTCACATAGCTTTAGCAACTGTTATATAATTCTGTCAGCACTTACAGTTAGATTTTAACCAAGGTGACCAGGAAGGCTCCAGTCTGAAGTCAGACAGAGATCCTGTCTAGGGAGAATCAGGAAGAGAATAGAAATTTTCTCATCGACTGTTCAAGTACCCTATGGGGCCAGGTGCTAAATAAATCATTGGTCTCTTTTGGAAATATAGTTGAATCAGCCCCTATTACCAGAAAAAAAAAGTTTTATTAGTAAATAGCCATATAACATAGTGATTCCATTAAAGATTAAAAATAGTGTCCATAATAACTGTATGGAAAGAAAAGATATTATACATGTTGATTTTTGTTTAAAATTAAGCCCAATTGAAACCAAGTCAGAAGTCAAAGAGTAAGAGGGTTTTACTACTATAATTGCTATCTTTGAAATTAGAATACACACATTTAGTCAAGAAACTGAGAATATAATAAAATGTAGATGCTAAAGACATTTTCCAACAAGATAACTTAGAAGCTAGAAAACAAAACTTTTTTTTTGTTCCTGTTCATTAATCAGAAAAGACTTTTATCATCACAAAGTGTGGGGGGAGGGAATAAAGGTGGAAGACACAAGAGACCACCTTGTCAAATCATTTATGAGCCTTTAGACTAAAGGTAAATCTTGATTGATACATAAACAGGTAGAAAGATAGATGATCTAGTCTAAGAGGAAGGGTAGAAGTGGCTAATACATAATGAAACATAAAACTTATGTCTAATAAACCCTTTAGATTTGTGAGCTAGTAACTCTTATAGAGTATATATATATATATATATACACACATATATATATTTGTTCTACATATATAAAATTATATATATGTTCTACATATATAAAATTATATATAAATATATAATTATGTATATATATATATATATATATATACATAAAAAGTTGGAACCCGTAGAGTACACAAGAAAGCACATGTGTTTGGAAATAGAAGAACCTTTGTTTAGATCCATTCTCTGCCACTTACTAGCTATATGACATTTGCAAGATGGTTAAACCCTTTGGGAATTAACGCAAGAGGGTAATACTTTAGAATTACAAAAAAAGATCTTTTACTCAAAAGATATCTACAAATTCAATGTGAAAGACTGCCACAGCAGTGGTATGGATGAATTTTATAATGGTGTCTAGAAAAGGCCCCTTCTTACTGAATTCCTAATTATGTTTGTAGACAATGAGATAATGTTTTATAAGTGAAATGGTGATTTAACAAAGTTTTATTACTTCAAACCCATTTGACCCATTGATAAAATTTCTAATATTTATGACATTGTGTAGAACATTCAAAGGCATTCCAATGGAAGCTCTCACTTCATCCATCAGTTACTTTGAAAACAGGCAGAGCTCTTTATGGTGACATCTGGCTAGTCTCATGATAACCTTTGATCTTTTTATCTGGGATGCATCCACTACAACAATCACAGGTTTCCATGGCTTTCAAAGTTAACAGCTTAGTACATTTGGGAAAACCCAAATTTTGTTATCTTTTCAAGTGTGTTATTAATTTAATGTTTTTATTATCTTGGAAGGGGAAGGGAGGTTCAACAATAGGGATAAATTACATTCTTCTCCTCTCTAGTTAATACTCACAAGACTTCTGGAAAGTCATTTTACTCTTTTACCTGTAAGATGGGAGGAAGTATGGTAAAATGAAAAGCAAAAAATTTGAAATCAGGAGTGAGATGAAGAAACAATCGTATATTGAGTATCTATGTTGTGCCAGACACAAGATTTTTATAAATGTAAATACTGAGTATTCAATATGTATATACAGTATGTAAAGATATGTCTATGTATTTATGTATATACTGTGTGTGTGTGTGTGTGTGTGTGTGTGTGTGTGTGTATAAAATTTAACTCAATAATGATATTACAATCTGCCTTCACATCTCAACTTCACTGCTTACCGGGTGGACAGGGGCAAATTAATTACTCTGACTTGAATTTCTTCTATTAAAGGAATTATATTATAATATCTACTTCACAAGATTGTTGTGAGGATTAAATGGGATAAAGTGTGAAAAAGTATTTGACAAACTGCCTAGAACACAATAGGCACTCAATAATACCATGTTTCTTATGCAAATGCTTAGCACTTAACATGGTCCTACCATTATTTTAAATATTTTACAAATATGAACTTTTAAAATCTTTGTAACAATACTTAGGCCACCCATTATTATTATCTCTCCTTTACTGATAAAGAAACTGAAAACCCGAGATGTTAAATGACTTGCTCAAGATCACACAATTAATAGAGACAGAATTAAAATTAAAATCCAGGCAATTTCATTCTAGAATTCCTGCATCTGACCACTAAGCTCTACTATCAGGGTTGACTCTGAACTGTCTAGCAAAACTTTTATTTTAAAGGTTTCCTCAGATATTTTAAAATAAAATAATATTAACCCAGTTTTCAAAAATTATGTCAAGGTGGTTAGAAAGTATATTATCAAGTTATATAGACATACTTCAGAGAGCGATTGCTTAAGGAGAAGATAACCAATATACAGGAAGCCGATGATACACAATTAGGATAATCCAAGGAGGGTTTAAATGAAAAACCTATTAACAAAAGTGTGAGCTGGCCATAGGGAAACCATAGAAGGGTACAAGATCTCAGGTTAGAAACACTGAGGCTGTGTGTAGATCAGAAAGGACCAAAGGAGGGAGTTGTACTGGAACCCAGACCAAGCAAATTGTGTATGGAAGCGTGCAGCAATAAAATCATTGGGTCAGAAGAGGCAGCATCCCAAAGAGACTCTGCAGGAATGGAGGCAGGGGAGGGGACACCTTATAGGGTAACTTATATAGGACCTTATACGTCCCTCCTGAGAATTTCCCACAAGACCCCTCACTGGCAACAAGAAGTCAGAGAAGCTTATTGATATTGCCTGTATAAATCAACCTCCTGGGTCAGGGAGTAGAGAGAAGGCCAGCTGAGGGGTTTTTCTAGGTTTCTAAAATATTAACATTTTAAGTACCAAAACTTAACATATTTTGGTACTATCTTATCACATATCTTCTTAAAATTTATAACACTTTCTTGTCTTCTAAAATAAAGTACATGTTGCATGAATACATTTTTGTACTAATTCTAAAATGGTAGCACCCTCAGGAATAACAAACTTGTATAATCATTGGTCTTATGCTAGTGTTCACAAAGCATGCCCTCCTATTTCCTCAGACCACAAATAATAAGCACATTTTCAGGTGTTATATGAAAAAGGTTTTTGGGGACAACATGGGATCAAACAAAGTTAAGCAGTCTTCTTAACTGAGCAATTTGCATGGCAGAAACCAGAGCTATTTGAATGGCCAAAAATAAAAGGTTGGAAGATAATATGAAGTGTATACATAACTAAATAGCCCACATGCTCTTCATTCTTTCCTAGAAGTACCTTTGCAACTACGGTTGCAAGGAACACGCTTTGAGAAATAATTGTCTTCGTACCACTTCCTCACCATCCTGCAGTGTTGCAAACATGCGTTTATTTATTCATTTAGTCAAAAAAGATATATCAAGAGACAGTATACTTCGAGTGGTTTAACACAGAATATTTACCTTCTACAGGCAGGCCTTCCTGATAGTCAATCCTGGCCCTTCTTGCTATGTGACTCATGCCAGCTTCTGTTTCCTCCTCTATAGAATTATAGAAATAATAGTGTCTGCCGGCTAGGGTTATTACAGAGATCAAATCAGGTAACGTACTCATAGCTCACAGGAATTTCCAAGGTCAACCATGATTTTTACAGCACTGAAATTCCCAGTGGATCAAATAGAATAGCATATCTCTGCAAGCACTGTGGCATGTAGACCATAAAGGGAGGCTTTCACATCAACAGAAATGGCACTGCAGATTAATAATAGGACATCGTTTGATGGCATAAAGCTTGTAGATAGTAGGTTAACAATTTGCTGCAAAGTAATAGTAAAATGTGTGCCCAAATTAATTTTAATTTCACTAAAATAAATAACTTGCTAAATAAAAAAAAATGTTAGTAAATCTCCTAGTCCCCCTAAACCTCCAGAAGATATTAATCTCACCAGAACCTTGATTTCAGACTCCTGGCCTACAGAATTGTGAGAAAAATATTCCATTGTTTAAACTACCAGATCTGTGGTTCTTTGTTATAGCAATCTAAAACATACAGCTTCCTAAAAGGCAGAGCTGATGGGATTTCTGAAGACCAGTTATTGTGGTCAAGTAGATACAATGGTCCGTACTTCGAGGACCAGGAAACACCATTTTAATCTTACTTGAGTGGTGAGGGAAATTTTTAGAAGACTTGCCTTCATCCTTGGGGTTTTCTTTCCTCCCTGCACCCCCTGGACATCTGCCTAATAAGCAGCAACATCCCCATGCCCTCCAGGAACATCAAATCTTTTAAGAAGAAAAAGATTTCCAAACTGGGCTTTTACATTTTAAAAGGGAAGTCCCTGAGGCGAGGAGTGTATGGATTGCATGCCAAAGTAAAGACCAGAGAGAGGGGCTCCTGGGTGGATCAGTATATTAGGTGTCAGACATGGTTTCAAGCAGGGTTAGTGAGTTTAAGCCCCACATGAAGAACTGCACTGCTGTCAGTGAGGAGACTGCTTGGGATTCTCTCTCTCTCCCTCTCTCTTCCCCTCCTCTAGTGAATTCTCTCCCTCTCCCTCTCACTCCTCTCTCCCTCTCTCCCTCTCCCCTGATCAAACTCTCTCTTTCTTTCTCTATCAAAATAAATAAGTAAACTTAAAAAAAAAAAAAAAAGACCAGAGAAAATAGAAGGAAATGTAGATGCCCTGGTACTTCAATCTGGAGGGATGGATAGAAGAGATGGGGCCTTGCCTTTGAAGGCTTAGGGGCAGGAGATGGCAGGGGAAAAGGGAGATGTTTTGTAGCGTGTCATTAGAGTATCAGAGATGATCAGCCAAGAAGCCAGGCATGTGGGAACCATGCCAATGTCCTAGACCATCCATGGCATTCATAGCTCCTCATCCACAGAAGGAATCAGCCACAGAAGTCATCTGTGGACCATCCAGCTAAAGGAAGTCAGCCTGTGCTGTGTAACTTTGCAGGGCCCCATTTGAATTACCCCCAGGACCATAACCTCCCTGCTAATTGTCCAAAAAGAAGCGGTTCTTGACAGCCCACATCCTACAGATTGATGGTGTTGGTACCTAGTCAGGTGGAAGGGTGTGATGGAGTTATGCATATATTACTCTCCCATGGTAAACTATCCAAATTTAGACAAATTGCTGCTGAAAGACAATTAGTTTCATTTTCTTAGATGAAAATTAATACCTTTTATTAAGATGATAATAAGAGAAACATTGTTATTAATACTGAATTATATGCTAGAAGGTAATCTACTCCTACTGACAAACTTACAATGTAGGGGTTTATCTGCCTCTTACACATGTGAAACTGCTGCTCACAAAAATTAAGAGTCTTTCCCAAGGTTAGGAAATCAGTTAACAGTAATAATGAAAACAGCCAAACATCAAGTTTTTATTCTATGCCAAGTAATTTCAACTGTTTTACCTTCTGTTACTTGTAACATATGCCATTCTTAGAAGGTAGCATCAATATTATTATCATTCCCAGTGGACAAATGGGAAAACTGAAGTGGGAAGGTTAAATGACCTGAGGTCACATATCTAATAAATGATAGAATTTAGGTATGAACCAAGGCTATTTGACATGGGGTCTGTGCTTAGTCACATTTTCTACACTCTCATCTTGGTAAGGAAATCTTTCAATCATCAGAAATCACATTTAGGTATTTTATGTATTACAGGAACATCTGAGATATATTTTATAACAAGCCAGAGGTAAAGCATTCTTCTCTGTCAAATCACCTTAGCTACCTACAACACTGTGTAAGTCAATAAATAGATGCTCTAACCAAATATATCAATGTATAACAATGCTAGGAGTAGGTGGCCTTCAAATTTTTTTCTGGATTATGTTGACAGCATGAACTAATATGATCTAAAGTATCAAAATGTCTTCATATTTTTCAATGACTTTATTAATTTGATTTTAGAAAATGGCTGTTCCCATAATAATCTACCAAATCTTTAAAATTTCCGGGAAATTTTTTTTTTACTATCCTTTCTATCCTTTCAAAACTTTAGCTAGTACCAAGGGTGTGGGTGGGTGGGTGGGTGGGGGGACACACACACACATATGCACTTGTACGTGATTTCTAGCCTAAATCCCTTTTGAAAAATGTATTTAGTATTCCTGTTAGGTTGGTTTCAGTGAAAAATGGGGGGGAAACTGGTCATTTTTCTCTTCATAAAAATTCTCTACATATTTGAACACAGTTGTTATTGTGTAGACCTTCCTTTGGGAGGCAAGCACATGTCTACAGACACACTGTAGTTCTAGTATTACTGAACTGGGAAGGCAGCAAAGGTAATGGTAAGAGATTTAGTTAAAAAATCTATAGTAAAAAAAAAGATGATAATAAAAGCATTTAATTTTGATGTTGGATCCTACTTCACTATGTTACAAAAATAATCTATTAATTTTTTATCACTCAATGTATCTGTCCATCTGTAAAAGGGGAATAAAATACTTGACTCTATAATCTGTGTATAATATCTTAAATACAAAGAAAAGAGGAAATTTTTCTTGCACTCCCATAAAAATGATTAACTTCAGAACCAGAGATATCTGACCAGCGTGAGTTTTCTCTGTTCCAACATGAACATCTTTTGTTTTGCTGTCCACCTCCCACTGGCAGCTGACCTCGCCTTCTTTCCCTCCTCACTACTGTGATGGCCCCAATCCTTTTTTTCCCTGGATAAGCCTCATTCTTTGTGTCCCTGCCCCCTGATGGGTGGGCCCTGCTCCTCCCCTCTGAAGCTACCACCAAACTCTCTATCAACCCTAACTCTTCCCTGCCTGACTTCATTCACTAACCTCAATTCCCAGCACCTACTCCAGTCCAGCACCCCTCTCACTGTTTAAAGGTAGTAGGTACAAGAGCAAGCATCTCTGACGGCCAAACATAAGGAAGCACATCCTGTAGTTAGAGAAGACACACACATAGTTTATCAGATTAATAGTTTATATCACAGAACACATGTTAATGGGCAGCATGCTAATTAGCCATCAAAAGTTAATTGTTTATATATTATTCTTCCAAGATTTTGAACAATTAACCACAAACACTGGACAAGCAAATGGGGTCTAGGTACATAAATAAGAAAAATTATTCCTACTGTTTACTGAGTTTCAACCAATGTGCTAGACACACTAGGTACTTTTATATTCAATACTTTAACCTTCCCAGCAAAACTGTAAGCTAGGTATTTTTATGGTTCTTTTTCACATGAGAAAATTTTGGTTTAAGGAAAATAGGAAACTCACCTGAGGCCACTAAGCTGGTAAACGATAGAGCTGGTATCTATCTTTCAATACCCAAAGCTGTTCACTACCATGCTGTAAATCTCCAAAATATATCAGCCCATGTTGGGTGCCTATAGAACTTCTCTATCTCTTCAAAGGCCTCAGGAAATGTTTAGAATTGTTCCTCAAAATGTAAGTCCTTACACAACACCATTCATAGATAGCACATAATTGGGACCACAGTGGCATGTGGCTTTCTGTGGCTAAATTTAGTATAAGATGTACCTGTGGTAAGAAACAACCATATTTGAGAAAGCCTCCGTATAGTAAATCCAATTCCAGAAATATCTTTTCCTGTGAGAAACAAATAGTGAAACAGCTTTCTGGAAGATTTTTGTAGTTGAAATTGAAAGTCTTTGGAAAATTTAAACTTCATTTTTAAATTAAGCATATTATATAATGTATATACTTTTATATTGAGTGAAATAAATGTCAAGGGTAAGCATATTCTTTCCTAAGATTCCAAATAAAACTAAAGAAAAGAAAAAGAAAAAATATTTTTAGCCTCCACACCAAATAAATCAAAGTTGTGGAAGATTTCTAAAAATCCTTTTTTGAGGTCATGCCTTGTTGATTTCATAATCAAATTATCATCATACTAATTTTCCACATCTGTAATTCTAAAACACCAAGACCCCAAATTCCTAGAAAATCACATTTTACTCTAGATATTTCTCTCAGAAAGATAAAAGATAAGTAATAACTTTCTTAGTTTTAGAATCTTTAGCATTTTCCCTCTGATAATATGGTCAAATATTACAAAGATCTTCACCCAAGACAGAAGAGTAAAAATTTCACTAAATACTGTCTCTAAATATAGATGCCTTCTTTCTGAGCTGTTGAAATCTATACATATTCCCTTTGAGGAACAGATTTTTGTGACTATGGAAATATTTTCTTCTATGAATCACAGAAAGGATGGTATCTGTTTTCTCAAATCTATATACTTTTTCTAACAACTTCAAGTCATCTTGAATACTTAAAATAATGCTGTACTACTAATATTATTATAGAACTGTACTATAACAATGATACTAGATTAGAAAGATAGTGTCATTTCTCTAAATAAAATGAGGTCTTCTTATTTTTAAGAAAGATCCACATTATGAGTTGTATATTTGTTTTAGTGAATATTATGCTTGATTGCAAAAACAAATGAAGAGTTAACCTGAAATTGAGAATTTTCAAGATTGACAAGTTTTCTAAAAGTTGCAACTTGATGGGGATCACAAAATACACTAGAGATATGTGAAAGAAAATGAAAATAAATGGCACTTGGTTTTTGGAAACATAAAGCAAAAGATTAAAATTACAGATGATCTCTTTGCTGACTCCAAATAAATATTTTGTTTATTGCTCATTGAGTACTCACTCTATTGTTATATCTCACCTTCATTTCCTCACCCCCTTTTTATTCTGGTATATCTCCTGAGTAGATAGTCCAGAGATTTTGAAGGAAACCACAAACATAATAGTGGCAATTTGTAAAGATTCTAAGTGAGTTTTACCAACAACATTCTGTCAAATAGAGTTCTTGTGTCTTTCGCCTCAACTCAGTGAGAGCTGGCTCCTCCAGATGTTAAATAGCCTTAGGCAGTCTGACACTTAATGTCAACCAAAGCATTGAGGGTAGCCATTCCGACCATAAGACTGTTTTGCCCTTAGAAACAATGTTCTGTGTATAACCTGTCATTATTAAACTTTATGTTAAAAACAAAACAAAACAGTGTATACAAGCTTCTATAAAACAGCAGTGAAAGTCTACATCAATAGTTTACTTTTAAAAATGCTTTAGATGGGGCGCCTGGGTGGCTTAGTCGGTTAAACGTCCGACTTTCGCTTAGGTCATGATGTCGCGGTTCGTGGGTTCGAGCTCCGTGTCGGGCTCTGTGCTGACTGCCAGATCAGATAGAGCCTGGAGCCTGTTTCAGAGTCTGTGACTCCCTCTCTCTCTGACCCTCCCCTGCTCACGCTGTCTCTCTTTCTCTCCTAGAAATAAATAAAACATTTAAAAAAAATTAAAAATGTTTTAGATTTATAAATCGAGACCAAATTCATGGGGCTAAACAAATCAATATTGAAAAATCCTTTACTTTTTTCTTATTTATTTTTATTTCAAAAGTACAGTTGACATACAATGCTATATTAGTTTCATGTGTACAACATAGTGACTCAACAAATCTATATATTGCTCAATGTTCACCATGATAAGAATAGTAGCCATATGTCTCCATACAACATTATTATTATATTTTCGATTATATTTCTTAAGCTGTACTTTTCACTTCATGACTTATTTTATACCTGTAGTTTGCACCTCTTAATCTCTTTCATCTATTTCACCTACTCCCACCTATCTATCCCTCTGGCAACTATCAGTTTCCTGTATTTAAGAGTCAGTTTTTTGTTTATTTGTTTTATTTTTTAGATTCCACATATAAGTGAAATTATATGATATTTGTCTTTCTCCATCTTGACTTTCCTCACTTAGTATTTTATCCTCCAGCTCCATCAATATAGTCACAAATAGTAAAATTTCATTTTTTATAAATATATATCACATTTTCCTTAACCATTTACCTATTGGTAGATACTTAGGTCATTTTCATGCATTGGCTATCATAAATAATGCTGCAATAAACATAGGTATGTATATATCTTTTTAAATTAGTGTTTTACTTTTCTTTGGGTAAATACCAAGTGGTAGAATTATTGAATCATATGGTATTTCTACTTTTAGTTTTCTGAGGAACCTCCATACTGTTTTCCACAGTGGCTGCACCAATTTACATTCCCACCAACAATGCATGAGGGTTCCCTTTCCTCCACATCCTCACCAATATTTGCTATTTCTTGTCTTTCTGCTTTCATCCATTCTGACAGATGTAGGGTGATATCTCGTTGTAGTTTTGATTTGCATTTCCCTGATAAGTGATGCTAGGCTTCTTCTCCTGTTTCTGTGGACCATCTGTATGTCTTCATATATCTTCTTCCATTCAGTAGGTTGCTTTTTTGTTTTGTTGATGGTTTCCTTAGCTGTGCAAAAGCTTTTTATTTTGGTGTAGATTTGGTATAGATTATTTTTGCTTGTGTTTCCCTTGCCTCAGGAGACATAACCATCAATATGTTTCTAAGGCTGATATTCAAGGGAATATTGCCTATGTTTCTTTCCATTTAGGGGTTTTCTGGTTTGAAGTCTCACATTTAGATCTTTACTTTATTTTGAGTTTACTGTTGTGCACCATGTAAGAAACTGGTCCAGTTTCATTCTTCTGCCATGTCAGTGTCCAGTTTTCCCAACACTATTTATTGAAAAGACTGTCTTTTCCCCATTGTATATTTGTGCCTCCTTTGTCGTAGATTAATTGACCATATAAGCATGGGTTTATCTCTGGGCTCTTTGTGAAAAGCCCACATAATGAAAGCCTTCTCTTAAAAATGGTTTAGATTTACAAATCAGGATTAAATTCATGGAACTAAACAAATCAATATTGAAAAAAATCTCTTAATTTTTTAGAGTTATATTACTCTAGTCAGTTTTTCTACATAACAAATAGTCCAAAAGCTTAGTGACTAACTAAACAAACATTTATTTTTGCTCATTTTACATGTCAATGACTAAGGTTTAACTGCTTGCCTCTGTTTGTCTCTGCCTCATGTGTGTCCTTATTCCTGCAGCCAGTCTAAAGAAGCAGCACTTTACGAAACTATTTCATTCATATATGCTTGCAGAAGGGAAAAACAAAAGGCCTGGCTAGCTTAAGCAACACAATTGCACTTAAAGCTTCAGTTTCTATGTGGCAAACATCATATTACATTGGACAAAGTAAGACACATGGCCAATACCAAAGAACATGAGGGAAGGAAGTATACTCCTCCCACAGGAGTAAGCAAGTCACACAGTAATGACCATGACATAGAATCCTCTTTCTTGGAAGGAGGAAGTGAGTAATTGTGAATATGATCTATTTCAGTTCACCTCTTGGTCACAGATACTCACTTTCTACACTTCTGCACACAAAATTCACTCACACCTATAAGGAAGGCATCCTAAAAGCTTCAACCAATCAAAACATTTGCCCTGAAGTTCATGACTTTTTTTTGTTAGTTTATTTATTTTCAGAGAGAGAGAGTGAGAGTGAGCAGGGGAACGGCAAAGAGAGAGGAGGAGAGATCCCAAGTAGACTCTGTGCTGTCAGCATAGAGCCACATGTGGTGCTTGATCCCATGACCCTGAGATGATGACCTGAGCTGGTATCAAGAGTTGGACACTTGATTGACCACTTAGGCACTCTGCTGAAATGCATGATTCTACTTACAACAAGTGGAAATAGCTCCTCTTGATTTGGACACATAAGAACTAAATAGACAAACTATCTTCTCCACATGCACTCAGCATACAATGATGGAAGAGAGGTAAGATAAACACATAAGCATTCCCATTTGAAGGAGGAAACAGTGGAGAACACACAGCCCTCACCGGTCCATAAAAGCTCTGAAATCCCACTGGGCAAACATAAGGGCATTAGCAATAGGGAAAACTACTTTATGTAAGTCTTTGATTAGGCGTCTATAACCTGAGATTAGCTCCTCAGAGGACTTTTTCCAGGACAACTGACACCAACCTCTTCCTTCCTTTTCCCTTACCCTCCTGACCACATGTGCATAGAAATTTGGAAAATATACCTTCTTTAGAGCTGGGCAGCAATTTTGGCCTACTTCCTGCCCAGAGAAAGCTGGAAGTCCACATGTCATTTTAAGCTATAAAAAACCCCACACATCTGCTATCTAGCAATAATCTTGGCATTAAAACTTTTTAACCATTTTATTTATATCTATATATCTATATCTTTATTTTGTCTGATCTATTCTACTCCATGTACTAATAGACACACTCACCTTTAAAAAACATAAAACCTGTTTCTCTCTCTAAACTTAAATACAGGTATTTGAGCTTATCAGACCTCATGAGATCATTCTTTTGTTTTCTCTTTCCTGAGCCATTTTGTCCAATTGAAAGGATTTTCTGAGGGACACCTTAATCCAATCAGGTTTTGTGCACAAGCCAGTAATTTGGTCTTTGTCCCTATATTGAGTCCTAATCTGCATCTTAATTGGTCTTGGTGGCTCACAGAATTTATCTTTTAACCAGTTAGAGATGAGAAACAGTTTGATTTTCTAACCCTTAGGTCCTGGAATTCTCGGCTCTTTAGTTTCCTTTCATCCTTTATGTTAAACGAGTCACTCATGCTGGAGCTCATTCTCTTCCTTATATTACTTTATCAAATGCAGCTTCTAACAACCAATTCACATTAGTAACATTTCAAAATCCTCTTTACAGAAAGCTTTAAGTACATTATGGTGTAAGTGTATACCTTCCAAGTTATCTCAGGTAACAGTGTGACCAAATGTTGTGCTACTGCATAAAATGTGTCACCTATTTTCCAGCCTCCAGTTAGTTTCCTAACTGCTAGCTGTCTGGGCCCTAAAATCAATGCCACATATTTTAAGTTTGCATTATGGTAACACTCCATCTCTAAGTATCAAATTCTGTACTTTTCAATTTAGCTGCCTAACAGCTGTAAAAATCTCATAGGCCTTCAAAAATAAGCATTTCGTTCTTGTGAATGTTTCATATAGGCAGCTAGTAGACAGATGTAGCTACATTGGCTCTGCTTGGCTCAGCTCCTTGGATCTTATTTGAAGACCCAGGCTGAGATTGAAACCCTTATGTGGTGCAGCATATTGGGGACTGAGAAAAAAAAGCAAGAGGCTGAGCCAATTCTTAAAATTTCCTTTAGGGTCACCTGGGTGGCTCTGTCGTTTAAGCATCCAACTTTGGCTCAGCTCATGATCTCATGGTTCCTGGGTTTGAACCCCGCATCAGGCTCTGTGCTGACAGCTCAGAGCCTGGAGGCTGTTTCAGATTCTGAGTCTCTCCCCTGTTCACACTCTATCTCTCTCATTCAAAAATAAATAAACATTATTTTTTAAAATATTTATTTATTTTTGAGAGAGACAGAGATGGAACGTGAGCAGGGGAGAGAGAGAGGGAGACACAGAATCCGAAGCAGGCTCCAGGCTCTGAGCTCTCAGTCAGAGCCCAACGCGGGGCTCGAGTTCACAAACTGCGAGATCATGACCCAAGCCGAAGTTGGCCGCTTAACCAACTGAGCCACCCAGGCGCCCCAATAAGCATTATTTTTAAAAAAGAACTTCTTTTAAAGCTTCTAACTGCATGTAGCGTGATCATATCTGTTCATATTCCAGTGGCCAGAAAAAACTACACGGTTACATCCAAAATCATATGGCCAAGGAGGGAACATATATACTCCTCACAACAAGAAGCAGGCAAGTCCCATGGCTATGGACAGGTAGGTATAAACCGCTTGTAAGGAGCAGGTACCATGTAGAACTGGAATACATTAATACAACCTAACAAATGCATAGTTTAACAATTTCTTCAAATGATTCCAATGATTTTTTTTCTTTGATGCAAGCATTCCCAATAAAACAGTTAAAAAAAAAAAGCATACATCCATGTCACTTTCCCAGAAAAGCAAATCATTTATGGAGCTTCATAAGTAGCCTATGTTCTTAAAAATGGTAGTGAGTCTTGTTTTAAATTTCTATCATTCGTAGGCACTGGTAAGGAGGTTATTTCTCTGTTTAAGAAAACCTCCCTTTTTGTTACCTCCATCAGGGCAGCTCAGCACAGCTGAGACTGTAATTACTCTTACTTGCAATGACCTCTGGCACACATCTGGAAGGCTAAGGCCACCCAGCAGGAAACAGAAAGGAGTTCAGGGGTCATATCTTGTCATTGCTGTTCATTCTTGTCTTTACAACTATCGCTGTCATTATCGATACGGGCACTACAGTAAGACATGCCAAGACCTCTGAGGCCTGCCAAGCGAGTGGGATAAAACAGACATTCTAGAACTATTTGTTGAATGCTATTAAATTATCTAACATTACCACAGAGTATGGGATCAGATCTTTAAGTAGTCTCCACCATAACGCCAATCTGCTGACTTTGAGTATATGAGCAACATAGTTCTGTCCTGGCCCTCGCCCCCTTTGGTCCCAAACCATTGTCTAAAACTCTAATTATATATTGATGTTGTTTATTTTCAAAAATAATTCACTTTAAGATGTAATTGATTTCAACCTTTTTTTTTTTTAAGTTTATTTTGAGAGAGAGAGAGAAAGCACAAGTGGGGGACGAGCAGAGAGAGGGCGAAAGAGAATTCCAAGCAGGTCCCACACTGTCAGCACAGAGCTCAGTGTGGGGCTCAAACTCATGAACTGTGAGATCATGATCTAAGCAGAAGTCAGATCCTTAGTTGACTGAGCCACCTATGAGCCCCTCTTCACCTTTTTAAAAGATGTTTTATATTATTATTTTTTAATGTTTATTTATTTTTGAGAGAGAGAGAAAGAGAGAAAGAGCAAGCGAGCACAAGTGGGGAAGGGGCAGAGAGAAAGGGGGACAGAATCTGATGCAGGCTCCGGGGTCTGAGCTGTCAGGGCAGAGCCTGACACAGGGCTGGAGCCCACATTATGACCTGAGCTGAAATAGGATACCTAACTGACTGAGCCACCCAGTTGCCCCAAAAGATGTTTGATTTTAAAGGAAAAAATCCTTTTATCCAAGTATATTTTTCTGGTAAAGGAAATATTTTGGAGAGAGAGTGCTGCTTTTCCCTTCCCAACTTCAGAGTTCCTTCCCATCAACTTGGTCATAGTACAGGATGTTTGTTTCTGCCTCAAGGAAAATGTACATGAAGTTCTTCTTCATAGAGCATTCTCCCCCACACACCACACTTCCTCATGTAGGTAATTCCTAGTTATTTTAGAAAGCTAAGCCAAGGGAAGATTTTCATGACCCCTGGATCAGTTTATGACCTTCTGATGTAAACTTGCATAGAAACATGTACTTATTTTTCATAACCCTGAACATCTTGAAAATTTTAAATTATCTCTCTAATTAGTTAATGATTGATTATTTGTCCAAGTAGAGTTTTAGCTTCATAAGAGCAGAACCCATACTTAACTTCTCCACAGCTGTATGCCCAATGGTTATTCTATCTGTTACACATTATATGTATCACAAATATTTGTTGAATATATGGCTGTATGACTGAATAAATAAATGGGGATTTGGGACTCTTTTTAAAGAGAGCAGCAACTTTCTATATAGTCTCCTGAAGGGAGAAAAAAGGCAGAAAGGCTCCAAAGTGTTTTCTTACTTCCCTTCTGAATTTGGTGGTTTCTTCCTGTTGGCCTACTTTTAAATATATTTTCTTATTTTCTGAACTTCTAGCACTGCATGACCACCCACGACCAAATACATCCTCAGAAATTCCTCCAGTTACATGACTTTAAGTTACATTGTGTGTTTGTGAATGTGTGTGAGTTTGCACACACACGTGTGTGTATTTATGTGTATGTGATTTAGGAACTATGTGCTTAACTCAGAACATGATAATGTTAACAGAAACAAATAAATACAACGGTAATTGTGTTTTTTTAAAGTTTGCAATCTGGGAGGTATTGAAAATGATGTCATTCCCTAATGACCTCATTCATGATGGAATTGTGAAGTGGGTTATGACAATGAAAGCATTACTGGGAGAGCCTCCAAATCCATCTGGCAAGCACAGAACATATATTTTAGAAACGATTGCTCAGTTTCTAAATGTAATATGCTAGGATTCAATGTCAAATGAGTGGGAAAGTAAACATAAAAGACAGCAAACATAAATGATTAACATAGACCCAAAGCAAAAGAATATTTTATATTTGGTAACTTGGTTATCAAGGCTTTCACATATGAATATCATGAACACACATTTACATGGCATTTCTGAATTATGCTTCAGGAACTCACATTATCCTACTCTGTCTAATAACTTTTAACAGATTTTTTCCCCTAGAGAATGTATTTTTAAATCAGGTTTTTAAAGTGTATATTATATACAGTAAAATTCACCAATTTTAAATGTTCGATTCAATGACTTATAATTTTGACATATTTTTTCTTCAAACTATACAAATTTCATGAAAAAGAAAAATGTGTATGACACAACATATCATTTACTTAAAATGATTTAAGATGTGTGTATACATTTTTATTTCACCTTACTCTGAAACATAAATGTTACATTTTCAAACATAACGAAGAGTGTTAAGTTGCTCATATCAAATATTCCTTTGTAAAGTGAATTTTTAAAACCACATAGGTCTTTTCCCTATTAAGAGGTTTCCATATTACCTCAGAGAAATAGTCAAAAGATAAGATACATGGAGGAAGTAGAAAAGCAAATATATATATATTTTTTAAAATAAAAAATAAATAAAATGTAGCTTTCGCATTTAATTTCCAAATACTGAATGTGATATTATTTATTATTCATCATGAAATCATTAGTTTTCAAATCATCTTGAAAACCAATTGTATATATTAACTCCAAGTCATCTAGGACATCTTCACCCGATTTATCAGACTTGACCCCTCACCCACGAGCTTGCGCAGGCACGGGTCAGACCCGACCTAGCCCCCATGCCCAGCAGACAGCCAACATTCAAAATGGTCTTTCCAAAGCCCTTCTTTCTCTACTGACTATGAAGGGGCAAACACATCCATCCTGCACACTGTGGATTAGGAGAGTTACGGTGCCCAAATAGTCCCCTCTCAAAATCTTCTTCTTAATCTTTAATTCTCATAAACCTTTCCTCTCAGTGCCTCAGCCAAAATTTCAATTGAATTTTAATTGTTTTTAGATACTGGCACAGCCAAGCATCTTACTGAAGACTTGACTAGTAGGTGACCTCCTGAGGACTCAACTAAACCTTTGTTTTCCACTGCTGTACAAGAAATGTCACCTGACTATTCTTGGGATGTTTGGGGTAAATTATTAATGGTGGCTAACTCTAGGAGGTGGGAATGGAGAGGACCAGAGAATTTTCACTTCTTTACTATAAAGTAATAAACATATTTTTGTATTTTTTAAATTTGCCTCCAGAAGTATATCTTACTTCTGTAATATAAAACATGTTGGAGTTGGAAAGAAAAGTAAAACATGGCTATCAAATGCTTAAAAATAAGGGGCACCTGGGTGGTTCAGTCAGTTAAGCATCTGACTCTTGAATTCAGCTCAGGTCATGATCTCATGGTTTGTGTGTTCCAGCCCCAAATCAGCCTCTTTGGGAGCCTAGTTGGGATTCTTTCTCTCTCCCTACCCCGCTCATGCTCTCTCTCTCCCTCAAAATAAATAAATAAACATTTAAAAAAAAGTTTGAAAATAATTAATAAAGGAGAAAGTAAATTTTTTTTCTTGCAAGTAAAGCATAGACTAGGAATAGAAGAAATAGAAGGGATAACTGTTTTTTAACAAAAAGCTGGAATTTTTATATTTTGAGAATCATTTTGACATGGCTTCACCAAAACTACATTATGAAATGTTTCTCAGTCAAAATAACTGCATCAAAATGAATTTTAAAAGTGGTAACATCAGAGAGGTCTCCTTCCCTCACTGTGGAAGCATCTCCCAACAACAAAAGTCATTGGTAGAGCAGCACACCCTCGGACAAGTTTCTCAGAGCCATCCTTGCCTACTGTTAGCCTGCTTCTCTTAGTACAGGTGGACACCCACTCAGTTTCCTGATGCAGATTTCACTTATCGCCCTGGGATTTGTTCTTGTCTGGAACCTAGCGACTCTACCTGGTAACAAATTTTTGCTTGACCTTAGAACAAAAAATCTAGAATGTTGCTTCTATATGTAAGTGCTTCTTGTTGCTCTTACTGATCATTCCAAACTGTCTCTTGAAACTTGAAATGTAAGCCTCCCTACCTTCTCCTTTTACTGTCCATACTTGGCCCCAGACTCTATTTCTAAAACTGTTATATCAGTCTTTTTTCCCAGTTTTTTTCTACCGAAGCAAAGGCACCTAGAAGCTATGCATATCCCAGCATCTTCTTCATAATGTTAACAGGGACACTGTATGATGTAGTCACCGGGCATTGAAATGATATTGCCCATCATTGCTGTCTCCTGCAGATTTACTGCTGTTCCACAGAAACTGTCATGACACTGGCCACCAGTGAAGACATTTCAGGTTAGACTTCAAATATAAAATGAGCCCCACTGAAAGGAACTTTAAAATATCCCTCCCACCACCATGACTCAGATGCATATTTAGCCTGATAGAGACCCACAACCTTCAGAGATACTAAGCCACAGTGCTCAAGTGAAAGACCAAAACCTCTCCTACCTAAACTATTCCAGAATTACACATAAAAATAACTACCAGATTTACAAAGGATATTAGGAAAAAACCAGCACCTTTCTTGATACAGTTGATGCTTTCTTAAGCAAAGCAGGTCAAATGTATACAAAAAAATAACTGGTGGTGCTCCATAGCTTGAGATTTTATTGAGAATGTCTGAACCCATGTTCTAATCTGAAAACACCCCTTAGTTAACTACATAAATGTATATACCAACTCTGCTATTTCAGCCAGGGTGCAGGGAACTAGAAAGAATCCATCTCCTATTACATCTCATTAAGAATTAAGATTCTTTTAGGGGTGCCTGAGTGGCTCAGTTGGTTGAATGTCAGACTTTGGCTCAGGTCATGATCTCATGGTTCTGAATTCCAGCCCCACACCTGCTTGCTGCCGATGTCAGCCTATCAGTGCAGAGCCCCGCTTAGGATCTTCTGTCTCCATCCCCCTAGCCCCCCCGCTGTTTTTGGGCAGGTGAGAACATGCATGTGCATGCTCTCTCTCTCTCTCTCTCTGTCTCTCTCTCTCTCAAAAAAAAAAAATAAAACATTAAAAAAATATTAAGATTCTTTTAGAAAAAACAATCAAGTGGTCAGGGGAACAAGTTTCATTTGGCATGGCAGTCACAAGTTGTTTTTTCACACTGTGATCTGAAAAGATGGATTTTGTTAGTCTCCAGTTAGACTGGAATGTCTATATTATCTGCACTTATTTCAACATAATTGCTACCTAAGGCAGTTAGTACAAATACAAGTATGCATGTCACCCATAAGACTTCTCCTTGAGTGTCCAAGCTACTTTATTTCTCTAATAGAACTGAAAAATTTAAAAAACTCATCTTTATCCCAGTGTAGGAGTGAGGGGAAATAAATAAAACTAAAGATCTTTATGGAACTGAGTTAATAGAACCTATCTGGTAAAATCCTGAATATGCTCCTTATTTTCTCAGGTATTTAAGGTGTATCCAAAATGTTTACTCTTAAGAAATCCTGCTGCTTCCACATTCTGGAAAATATAAGAGCCAAGACTCTTCTTCACCTCTGTCCCTGGCAATTCCATCATCCTGCCATGCCAGAGGAGGGAAGAAAGGTACAGCTGACTGTCCTAGTAGCATGACAGACCTTAAGTCTACCAGACTTTTTCATGTAATAAAAATGCCTAAGAATTTAGGAGCATTCAGTATCAACTTCGGTATCAACTCTTAGGTCTTTATTGAATCACACCAAATATATAAATATAAATATAAATATCTAACACAAAAAACTACCATAATCTCCAGTGATATTTGGCCAGTCAGGATTTAATTTCCTACCTTTACAGTCTACTCTGCTTATTTGAAAATAGTCTGGATTCAAAGGGGAACACACATAAACCCCAGGAACATGTATTTGTTTAGTGTGGGTTGGCATGTTTGATTTCCCCTCTGAAAGATCTACAAGCAGCATAAGGAAATAAACGCAGGCTTGCAGAGACCCATTGGGGACTGTTTGGTCAGTCATTTCTCTTGTTGGCATATGGCACTACATGTATGACTCTTACTGCTGTGGTTTTTTTTTTTTTTTTCCTCTAGATATCCTCATTACCTGAGAAAATGTAATAAAACCTTTGTTTTCCTGAGAATAGTCCTATCCTTCACTTTCAACAGCACCTGAGGGCTCTTCAAACATTCTAAAAGAAAACTTACAGTCCGACAGATCTCTCAGCTCACACATCCCCGCAACACACAGTGGCCACAGAAGACAAATATTTCTTGGTATGAATTACATCCAACAATTCATTTACAACAGCATGCCTAATGAGGCAAAACAGTCAATACGGACAAAGAAAACCCCATGCCACAAGGTGCCAGAAATATGGTTCTATGTAAGTAATTCATCTTTATAATCCACTGAGAATTTATAAGTAACTTCTCTCTCCTCAATCACCACACAAACAAATCTGAAACACTAAATTCTAGAAATTGCATTAAAATGAAAAATTATAATACTATAATTTAATAGGAAGTGATAACCAAAAGGAGGAGCTAAAAAGAATATTCCATATTCAATTTTTTTTCAGTTAGCAAGAATTGAAAATAGCCTATGCAATGGCTGGATATTTAAAAAGACTCTTTGAGGGGCGCCTAGGTGGCTGAGTTTGTTAAGCGTCCGACTTCAGCTCAGGTCATGATCTCACAGTTCATGGGTTCAAGCCCCGTATCGGGCTCTGTGCTGACAGCTAGCTTAGAGCCTGGAGCCTGTTTCAGATTCTGTGTCTCCCTCTTTCTCTGACCCTCCCCTGCTCACACTGTCTCTCTCTCTCTCAGAAATAAATAAAACATTAAAAAAAATTTTTTTTAAAGACTCTTTGAAATGAGTATCAGTCAATTCTTTCTTTATTTGAACTATAGGTTAAATCCATACAGAAAAGATTGAAGATGAAATAGTGTATACAGCTCATAGAGCTTAAACATCTGTAATATTACATAAAGGAAAAGGAGAATAAGAAAAAAATAGCAAGACTAAAGAAATACTAATAGAAATGAGTCCAAATATATCACCGTAGTTGGCTAAGCATTTGGGTTTGGGGTTTCAGGCTTTTTAAAGGTTTCAGGCTTTTTAAAGCTAATCTTTGGTAGCAGTCTAAAATGTCTGTGTATCATCATTTTCCGAACTCACAGGGAATCATAAACAAATTTACTGCAACAGTATATTGGGTTGGACTACTGTAACAAAATACCATAGACTGAGTGACTTAAACAACAGAAATTTATTTTCTAATGGTTTTGAAGGCTCTGAAGTCCAAAATCAAGATGTGGGCCGATAGAGTTCCTGGTGTGAGATCTCTTCCTGGCCTGCAGATGCTGACTTCTCGCTGTCCTTGCACCATAGAGAGAAGGGAAGCAAGCTCTCAGGTGTCTCTTCTTATATGGGTACCAATCCCATCATGAAGGCTTCACTCTCATGAACTCATATAAACCTAATTATTTCCCAAATGCCCTATCTTCAAATACCATCACATCAGGGGTTATGACTTCAACATATGAATTGGTGAGGGGGGGGGGGACACAATTCAGTCTATATCAAACAGCAACACTTGTTCTCTCACCACCACACACACATAACACAAACACATGCACACACACACACATTCACGCAACAGGCACAGCTCCAGGAAAGATGACTAGAGTTTATCTGTCCTACCATCATCACCCTACAAGGTGTGTAGGCCCTTGTCATCCTTCTCCTGTCTTTATAGGGATCTTAGGCTGCTGCAACAGTATAAGTTAAGGGCGTTTGTGGAAGATCTTTAGGTACAGGTGGGCAACACTCCATCTGGTCAGTCATCAAAGAAGTTCTAAAGATCCACTGAGTGAAAAATATATTCACTGGACATAGATTGGAAAAACAGCCAGTCTACTTAGTCCCTGGGCACAAGAAATGGACAGTATTTGGAGGCAAGAGTACAACATAAGGAAATAATCAGAAACACAGGCAAAGAATTATGTACCAGGATGCTCATAAAAGTATTATTTAAAATTGCAGAACAAGAAAAAAAAAATTGGACTCAAACCAAATAGCCCCAAATAGGGAATGGTTAAATAAGATGGACTATTAAACAGATATTAAATCTTATGTTTTCAAAATATATTCAATTAAATGGAAAACTACATATGATATACCATAAAGTTTGAAAGTATGCACAGCTATACACAGAGTATATTTTAAATCAGTGTCAAAAGTGCTACATTCCAAAAAAGCTGAGACTTGTGAAAAATACTTAGGACAGTACAAAGTACCCTTCCATCATATTTTAGGGAATGAGAAAAGAAAAGGCAAGAAAAGAAAAACCCTACTGCTTGCGGAAGAGAGCAATTTGCTAACAGACAATAGAATTTCTTTTTCCCCAGGAAAGAAAATGATCTACAAGTTCTAAAAGTAGAATATACAATGAAAACATAAATTTTTAACCCAAAGTGGTAAGAAAGGCTAGCCCATAGGCTAGATAAAGGTAAAAATAATATCCATTTTTGTGTACAATCACATCTATAACACTTGACACATTGGCACATAGTAGCATCTCAGTTAAAACTGTGACAAATATAGAAATGAATACACACTAAGAAATATACAAAATGGTGGTTATCAGTAGGTAGGGTGTGGGAGTATAAGGCAAAGGTGTTGGTTAATGGCTACAAACTTTACTTATAAGATTAACAAGTTTTGGAGATCTAATGTAGAGCAGGATGATTATAACTAATAATATTTTGTATTATTTATATATATTTATATTTATATCATTATAGTTAATTATATACTTTGGTAAAAGAGTAGATCTTAAGCGCTCTCACTACAAAAAAGAAATAGTAATTATGTCACGGGACAGAAGTGTTGGCCAATACTATGGTGATAATCATTTTACAATATCTAAGTGTATTAAATTAACACCCTATATATCTTAAGCTTACACAATGTTATAAGCGAACTGTATCTCAATAAAGCTGAGGAAAATGTTTTAAATAATTAAAAAAATGTATTAAGGACTTTAAAACAGTTTCAGTGATATCTCAAGTTGCTCAAGAAATGTACAGGTATGTCCTCAGTATTCATAGATAAGTTTCAAAAGGTCAATGAATCTCTTGAGTGGTTTCAGAAGAGAGTGTACAGAAAAATTTCCAATAATTATCCTGGAAATGGAAATTGATGTATTTGATACATTCAATCCTAGAGCCTAAGGAGATTTTAGAGCAGATTGCCGTATAGATGATTGGTCAGAAAGGATTTAGGTATTTAATGTCAAAATAATTATATATCCTTTTATCTTTATGTGAGTGAAGAGAACTCAGTTTCCATTGGTAATTATCTTCATTTAGTTAAAAAAAAAAAGAAAGGAAAAAAATTTAAAACAAAAAAAACAAAAATAGGGAACTACTGGAGATTTTTGAACAGGGATTTCACTTTGAGAAGATTAGTGAGTTCTGTACCTAATACATTAGACATTGAAGAGACTAGAGGCCAAAAGATCAAGCATATGACAAACTGGAATACTCTAGGCAAAAGCAGTAAAAGAACAAGAAAGTCAAATTAAAGTTAAAAAGAGGGGGTTAAGAGTCGGGATGTAAAGGGAAAAAGCAGAGGAACAACCGACCTAGCTGGAAGATGGGAAATGGAGAAAATCACAGACTATGCCAAGTTCTCAAAATTGGATGGCTCAGTGAACAGTTGCGCCAGGACTAGAAAAGTAGGGCTTACTAACGTAGAGTGAGGATATGCTTACTTCAGTTACTGATCAGAATACGTTGGAATTATCAATCAAATAGCTCGGTGAGCTCATGCACCCGCCCCTCTAGAGAAAAACAGTGACGTCTGAGAGGGTTCTGCGCCTGCGCGGATGGCAGAACCCAGGAGGCGAGCCCGCGAGTCCAGGAGGAGCAGGCCATCTGCTGTAACTAACTGATGGTCTGCTGGTCGCAATAATGGGTCCATGTGTTCTACAAAAGGCGAAAGTTCATTTAGTTTTGAGTGTAGTCCACCTCCCCCAACTGTTTCCTCTTTTTCTATTCTTTACTTATGCTAAAAGACCTATCAACAACTAAAGCAGTTTCTCTCTAGAGATTCTATATAAGAAAAACAGAAAGATGTGTTGTAGAAATATTTCCCTCAGAAATAGTAAAAAAAAAAAAAAGAATAGGTTTGTCGTTTAAATACATATGCTTCAGTTATCGGAAATTTACTGACATGTGGAACAAATCTTGTTTGGGCAGTGCTGGGAAAATGAGGTGTTGCTGTATTGGTTTAGCAATATTAAATCATAGATTATATGTAGAAAGTGAAGTGATTGAGAAATAGTTTTGGTTTCCTCTTCAGAAAGGGGGATCAGACAGATTTTTTTTTATAATAATCATCGAGTACATTAATGGCAAACACTCTGAAAAATATTGAGTGTTGTAAGCAATTTATTATGTCCATGACATTTTTTAAAAGATAATCAGTCAATACTGCAATCTTAAATATAAACTCGCAGAGTGCTAAATCCTCTTCCAAACTAAACTTCAAAACCCTCAAAGATGATTGTCTATAATAAACAAGACAGAGTAGTTTACTTATGGCCCAAAGTTAGACTTTGAAGTTCACTTTTAAAGAATGTATTTGGAAGTAGTTCTTCAAAAGAATGTTAATTATGAGAATGAAAGGAAATATTAAATCCTTTAAAATTTTATTTTTCAATCTCTCTGAGAAATGCGTCAATGCCTCCTTTGATATGATATGATTCAATCGCCCCTTTAAAAGACACAGCAGCAATAAAAACTTCTTTAAAATTTGCAGCTCAAAAATTTTAACATCTCAAAATCTATGTTTGCTTCAGAATCATAATACCATCATTGTAAGGATGTACCATAAAGAAAAGGAAAAAATACTGCTATACAAGTTATAACACAATGCTTTCTATGACTCAGAAATTGAACTTATTGAAAGGCCTTTTTTTAATTTAAAAAAAATTTTTAATGTTTATTTACTTTTGAGAGAGAGAGAGACAGAGTGTGAGGGGTGGAGGGGCAGAAGAGAGGGAAACAACAGAATCCAAAGCAGGTTCCAGGCTCTGTGCTGGGGCTCAAACCCATGAACCTCGAGATCATGAACCAGGCCAAAGCTGGACGCTCAACCAGCTAAGCCACTCAGGCACCCTTTTAAAGCGCTTTTCAATACTTACTTTTTTCTTAGATGGGTTATCTTATGTCATTCTTGAGTCTATATAAACATAAAATGTAAACAAAACTCATTGGTTAGGGTATTCCTAAAGCGTACTCACATCCCAAGTCCAACATTTCCAAATATTTTCAACTCGGAGTCATGAGTGACCATGTTTTCCCACATAGTATTATCATCTATGCCATCCAAAGTATTGATGGTACAGTACCGTCTCTGCAATTTTATTCCAAGTTGCTGACTTTCATTCTGTAGGGTTTTTTTTTTAATATTTATTATTCTGAATGAGAGGGAGAACATGTGAGCAGGGGAGGGGCAGATTGAGAGAGAGCGAAAGAGTATCCCAAGCAGGCTCCACACTGCCAGCGCAGAACTCCACGCAGGACTTGATCCCACAAATCGTGAGATCATGACCCAAACCAAAATCAAGAGTTGGATGCTCAACTGACTGAATCAGCCAGGTGCCCAACCCCCCACGTATCAGAACCAAAAGACACAACCTGTTTCCAGAAATGTTAAAATGTAAAATGAAATGAAAACGGTAGAATCTTTAAAATATGATGTATCTTAAGAACTAAGATATACTAAAGAAATTTGGTTTCCAGCTCTAATTCTTCCCCCCACCCCCAGGCCATGGAAGTAGAGTTGACACATTGTTACATTCGTTTCAGGTGTACAATATACTGATTGGACAACTCTATAAGTTTTACTATGCTTACCATTCAGCTCTAATTTCTTGTAGGCTCTTGGAATTTCCACACTGTTCATCTTAATGATAAAGCTGACATTTGAAAAATGTTAACTCCACTTTAAAGGGTTCATTTAGAACTTTAAAAAAGAAAACAATGGCCTTTCTACTACTTCTTTTACTGTAGTAGTGATGTCAGCACCCATAAAAGAACCAGCACTGGCATCTTTACCAGCTACAGCAAAACCATCTATGTGTACTGACATCTTAGGAGCTATCAAATTTACATAGGACTGAATTCATCCAATTCCTATATTCCCAAGATTAAAAAAAAAAAAAAAAAGTCCTTGCTTCTCAGAGCTTATAAATAAATCTAAGAAAGATGGTGTTTTTGTTGGGGTTGTTTGGTTTTTTTTTTTTTTTTTGAGAAAATATTCTCTTCTTATTTCAAGCTATAGACTGATTTCTGAAATTAGATTCAATTTTTTTGAGGTTATAAACATTGAGTTAAGCAATAATCTTGAAGTAAACATCCTAGCAGTCAAACTAGTATGATACATATGATTAAGGCATTGTGGTGCTCACTTTTGCAAGTTTATACCTAAACCAGAAAAAATCAGCTACAAATCTAAACAAATAGTATGCCTGAATATATTATGTACACTGAAATTTTAGTTTTTCAGCTTTCAAAATGATTCAGATCAGCTTTGAGATTTTTTTTAACTTACCAAGTATTTCATAAAGTAGAAAACACAGAAATGGCAAAAAGTTTTTGGGAATTTCAGTGTAAAATGTTCTTAAATGCTAAATTCTGATCCATTTACCACTGGGAAAAATCACACCATTTGCAACTAGATTTTGAATAAGGAAGATAAGGAAAAAAGAAAAGAGCAAATGATACATTTTACTAGATGTTTTTCTTCATGCATATGTTTATTATTTTTTTATGAAACATAAGTCCTATCAATCTTTAGTTAAAAGCATGAAAGAAAAGCAATCTAAAATGGGTCAACTGAAAAACACATATAATAACTACAAAACACTAACAATAAAATTACATTAATGTGTTTATTTCAAATAAGAAAATAATTTAGCTTGAGTTGATATTCAAAGTATATAATAACTCACAGACCCCAATCAGTGAGAATGGCACTGCTGTCCACAACCTGGACAACCATATGTGTGATCAACTGGATATCAAGCCAGCAAGTCAGCATGTGGTGTGCTCCACAAATTGTTCAACATCTCAGTGTATGAGAAAAACAATGAAACATTTCTATTACTTGCTTTGCTTACTAGAAGTGTTTTATATTTGCTTGTACTACACAGTTAATGTGGAGGGGGGATATCTTGATTTTGTTGATTTAGAAAACAGTTGTACACTTTTTCCATTGATAGGCAAGAGATGACAGAAACATGGGGGCCACTTACTTGAATTATTAGAGATGACAGAAGGATATGACAGGGAGAAAAAAAAAAAAAAAAGGAATTCAGAAAACTGACAACAAAGAAGATGACCAATGAGAAGTTTCTAGTAGTCAACATGGCCAGAGGACTTTTAAGAACTACTGTCCTGGGGGTGCCTGGGTGGCTCAGTTGTTTGGGCTTCTGACTCTTGGTTTCAGCTCAGGTCATGGTCTCCTGGTTTGTGAGTTCGAGCCCTATGTAGAGCTTTCCACTGACACTGCAGAGTCTGCTTGGGTTTCTCTCTCCCTTTCTGCCCCTTCCCCCTACTCATGCTGTCTCTCTCTCTCTCTCTCTCTCTCCCCCAATCTCTCTGTCCCCCCTCTTTGTGTGTGCACATTTGCTCTCTCTTAAAATAAATAAACTTAAAAAAAAGAACTACTGTCCTGATTTAATTTGCCTTTTTTACTCTTTCGTCTTTAATTCTCCTATATGAACCATTAAACCTAAGCCACTTACATAGATACTCTTGTGGTAATGTAGCTTGAGGAAACTAAAAACCCAAGCTGAGTCCTATACTTAAGAAAGAAGCAGAATAGAAAAAGGACAGAACCTAAAAAGATGATAGGAATTGAGAAATATCCAAGGAGCAGTAACTTAGAACAGACTACAAATTATTCCACCCAAACCAAGAATCAGTAGAAATACTGAGCAAGGCAGTATGCCTCTCATAATACTTAAAATGGGAATTCATCTATTACATTTGGATATAGAAAAAAATAAATGTAGGTGATATCAGAAAGCTGGAGTACTTGGGACACCCTTGCTTCATTATATAACATTTTACTATATAATAATGGTTGTCATTAGTTTCTTACTTCTCAGTGTCAAAGAACATGAAAAGCTATTTTAAAATAGGTAGACTGGGGCTCCTGGGTGGCTCAGTCAGTTGAGCCTCTGACTCAATTTCGGCTCAGTTCATGATCTCAGGGTCAAGCCCCACATTGGGCTCCATGCTGACTCTGTGGAGCCTGCTTGAGACTATCTCCCTCTCTCCCCCTGCTCCTCTCCTCTGCTCACATTCTCTCTCTCTTTCTCTGAAATAAAACAAATTAATTAATTAAAAAGTTTAGAATAGGTAGATTTATGAATTATTTGGTATGTATGTTGCCTTTCTTATTTCTATTCTTTTAGAAACATACACTTCTAAATTACTCATATCTTTGACTCAATGTTTTATACCATGTTTTATTATTTTACAATATGAAACGTTTCCATCAAAAAACCTCAAAAAAACCCTTCCTCTCTCATCCTAAAAAACACATACAAATATATCAATGCTATTCTCACTCAAATGCATGGATAGGGTATCACATATTTATGGACCATTTGGATGGAAATACAGAAAAAGAACATTCTTAATGTCAGGTAAGCATAATCACTCATATGAACCATAACTGACACTGAAACCAGTTTCTTCATCAATGTTTGTATAGGAGATGGCTTGGAAAAGGGCCGATTTTTTAAGGCCCACCTGTGTCAAATCAGACCCTGAAAATTGGTCTGGAGGTAATAATCATGCAATGCAGATAAAATTTTTATTTACTTCTTAGAATTCTATTCTACATCTAAATATCTGACATAAAAAATCCTGGAATATTGCTAGTTAGAATATTTGAGTGAAGTAAGCAAATAAGACAAAACAAAAGGTTGAAGGACATCATGAATCTTCACATCAGATGAGATCTTTGATTTTTGTGGGGTAATATATTTGCCAATTAAGTAGCCTGAGATGTAAGAATTAAGTAGAACAAATAAAGAATAGAAGAAATAGAACAAAGTTGAAGAATTGAAAAGTCCTTCCTAAGTATAACTCCAATAACTGCTGTTTCAGAGGCCAAGCAATAAACTTCTCAAGACAGAAAACAAAGTAGATTTTGGTCTCTATGTTGATGTTAACAACTTGATATCCATGAAAAAGTGATATATACAAATAGGGAGGTACTTGACTTCCAACTAATCCTAAAACAATTCAATTTAGCAAAACTCTACTGGTAGAGGCCATTTTACAATTGATTTTTTTGTGTATTGATTTTGTCTTACAAGCCTGCAAAATTCACTTATTAGTTTAAATAAGCTTTTGTAGATTCAATTGGATTTTCTATAGAGACAATGTTGCCATCTGTCAATAAAGACAGTTTTACCTCTTCCTTTCCAATCTGTAGGCCTTTGGATTTGAGGGTTTTTTTTTTCTCTCTTTATTGTACTGTCTAGATCCTTCAATACTGAATATAAGTAGCAAAAGCAGACAACCTTCACTTATTCCTGACCTTAGAGAAGAAAATAGTCTTTCATTATAGGTTTTTATAATTCTTTAGCAGGTTAAGAAAGTTATCCTTTATTCTTAGCTTTCTGAAGGACTGGACATTGGATTTTGTTGAATGTTCTGCACATATGGAGCTTTTCATTGGGTACTAAATTGAGAGATTTTCAAATGTTAAACTAACCTTGTATTCCTGGGTTTATCTTGGTTATGACATATTATCACTTCTTATACTCCTATAATTGATTTTTTAGAATTTTCTTTGACAGTTTATGTCTTTCAAGAAATTTGTCTACATCAATTAAGTTATCTTAATTATTAACATGAAATTATACATAATATTTCTCTATTTCTTTATTGAGATAAAAATGATGTATAACACTGTATTAGTTTTAGGTATACAACATAATGATTTGATATATGCATATATTGTGAAATCACCACCACAATAAGTTTGATTAACATTTATCATCATACCTAGGTACAATTTTTTTCTTGTGGTCAGAACTTTTAAGATTTACTCTCATCAACTTTCAAATAAACGGTACAGTATTATTAACTATAGTCACCATGTTGTATACTACACCTCCAGGGCTTATTTATCTTATAACTAGTTAATACCTTTTGACTACTTTCAACCATTTTTCCTCCCCCGCCCCCACCCTGAACATCTGGCAACCACCAATCTCTTCTCTGTATTTATGGATTTAGTTTAGAGATTTTTGTTTGTTTGCTTTGCTTTTTAGATTCCCCACATAAATGAAATCATACAGTGTATGTATTTCTCTTCCTGACTTATTTCACTTAGCATAATGCCTCACAGTCCATCCATGTTGTTGCAAATGATAAATTTCATTCTTTTTTATGGTTGAGTAATATTCCATTACTACATAATGTATAGTACTACATAATGTAATATATATGTATATATATACGTATATATATATACACACACATATATATATACTATAGATACATATATACATCTTTTTTTATTCATCCATCCTTGGACACTTAGTAAGTTTTCATATGTTCCATAATAGTGCGATGAACAAGGGGGTACACATTTCTTTTCAAGTTGGTGTTTTCATCTCTTTTGGATATATACCCTGTAGTAGATTTGCTGGATCATATGGTAGTTCTATTTTCAATATTTTGAGGAACTTCCACACTGTTCTCCAAAATGGTTTCACCAATTTACATTCCCACCAACAGTGCATGAGGGTTCCCTTTTTTCCACATCCTTGCTAGCATTTGTTATTTCCTGTCTTTTTGATAACAAACATTCTAACAAGTGTGAGGTCACTATGGTTTTGGTTCACATTTCCCTCATTATCAATGATGTTAAGAACCTTTTCATTACCTGTTGGCCATTTATATGTCTTTTTCTCTATTATCTTTTTAAATATCTATATAATATGTGGTGATGTCACTTCCCTTATTCCTGATATTTACAATATGTGTCTCCTCTCTCTCTCTCTCTCTCTCTCTCTCTCTCTCTGTTTTTTCTAACCAGTCTGACTAGACTGTCCCATAGCAGTTTGAAACCTCAATAACACTATTAGATTGGCTTCTTCAGATTTAAGGCTATAGCACTGACAGCTGGATTTCCTTGACCTATAACCTCCTTCATCATCAACTGAACCTAGGGTCCAATGAACAAATGAGGAATAAGCCTGGGGTGATCAAGTAGCCAGATCCTGTTGGCCTAATCCATTAGACTGAGTATCTGGCTCTATATCCCTTTCTACTTTCTGTCAGATTAACTGGCCTAGAATTCCAGCCCCCATATTTACCCTATTTCATACTATCCCACACACAACCTGTAGAATTAGGATCCTGTTTTGAACTTCAGCAAGTCACAAGGATTCCTTAGTCCTTTGCCTCAATTATGATAAGCAATTTACTTGATTACTACACTCTGAACTTTTCTGCCTCTGGCAGAGGATCTACCAATGGGTAGATTTGGAGACATGCACTCTGATTTTCATGACTTCAAAAATTGTTATTTGATATTCTTTAATGCTACTCTGATGTAGTAAACAAAGGCAGAAGAAAATAATTTCCTTACAACTGACAGCCCCTTGACAATTCCTTGAGGCAGACAGAGTGACCTTCCTCTGGGAGCTCAGCTGCCTCCATGCTGACACTTTGCTAAGGGCAAAAGGCAATTTTTTTAATGTTTTATTTATTTTTGAGAAAGAGATCATGAGTGAGGGAGGGACAGAGGATGGGGGGAGAAGGGGTGGACAGAAGATCCCAAGCAGCTTATGTGCTGAGAGCAGCAAGCCTAATGCCGGGCTTGAACTCACAGACTGTGAGACCATGACTTGAGCTTGAGCTGAAGTCAGATGCTCAGCCCACTGAGGCACCCAGGCACCCCAAAAGACAAACTTAACTAGACCCCCTACCCAGGATCCTGTGAGTCTTCTTTAGCATATGAAAATCCATTTGGAAATTTCCTTTATCTCTACCTCCTCAAGATATATGATAGTAATCATCCTCCAAACATATTGCCCACTGAGAAACATCTGAAGGGTCTCATGACTAAGGTTTTACCCCATAGTAATGAATGATCTTATCCTGATAACAGCTAGACCATCAAGTTTCTCTTTGTTTCCAAATTCCTTAAAGACTTATACTATCTCTAACCCACTCTCAACCTGAAAGTACATAATCAGTCACCGGTCACAACTCTGGTGCAGCTCACTCTTTCCACAGGTCATATCCCCCATGCTCTAATAAAATCACCTTTTTGCACTGAAAACGTCTCAAGAATTCTTTCTTCCATGGACCTCGAACCCCACCACTCCAAACTGCACCAATTCTCCATATGTGATACACAAAATCATAAATTTGTGTATCATATTTTTGTCCACCTACTGCTGGAACTTGTATATTTCCATGGACCAAACAATACATGGGGGTCAGCTCGCCAAGGCTGTTTCATCTACTGCATTTTCCTCCTTTCCTCACTGCTGTCCCAGGAAATCGTACCTATGCCCATCCAAACTTAGTATGGCTATTATCCTGCCATTTAGAAGACCTCTTTATTAGCATCAATACATACTGAATAAAGTCCAAACAACTTGCTCCAAGTTGAAGTTTCTCAACAATCTGGTCTCAAGCTTCTTTTTTCAATTATCTATCACTATCCAATAAAGCTGATCATTGAGCTGCTCCTGAAATATTACTGACTTCTCATACCTTTGAGGTTTCAGCTGACAACTCTTTCTTAAGCAAGCATAACCAACCACCTACTGTCCTTATATTAAAATTATATTCCAGTGCACCGGGAGGTTCAGTTGGTTAAGCATCTGACCGGCTCAGTTCATGGTCTCATGGTTCCTGAGCTTGAGTCCCACATGGAGTGAGCTCAAGCCCCACTTCGGGTGAGCACTGTTTCTCTCTCTCCCTCACTCACTCAACTTGTACTCTCTCTCAAAAATAAATAAATAAATAAATAAATAAATAAATAAATAAATAAATAAATGTAAATCCTACCTTTCCTCCCAAGTGACTGACTTAAGGGTATCCTTCTGGTCTGAGGCAACAACAGAATGACAGGTAATAGAGGCTACACACAAAAAAAAGTTTTCCAAGGGTGTGAAACATCTCAAACATAGACTATAAGGCCTCTTGATAGTCAAGCCATAAAGAACATATCCTTATACTTTGTCCAAGAGTCCTTACAGACTTTTCTCCTTTATCAGACAAGAAATAGTTTCTAGTATGGCCAAAGAGCATTGTTTATATTACCCTAAATTCCCTTTTTTAATTAGTGATGGCAAGACCAGAAGCAGCGCAAATGAAAATGGCATAAAGACACAGCCTGTCACTTTTCGAAGTGTTAATGAATGCCCTGTGGATTTTTTTTTAATTTCATGAGAACAGACAAGGAAATGTCTCCATAAAACTGTCGATTCTCAGGGAAAAGTGTTAATGTTATGTAAATTAAAATTTGAAAGTCTACTCAGTTGAAGTCAGCAACACTAAGTGTTGTGCATATGGAAAACACAACTCCTCTGTCCAATCTGCTGAGAGCTCTACAGTATCTGTAGCTTAGCAATTTTAGGAATTGCTCTCATTTTATGTTACAATGTAAGCAAAGAGTTCTAATTGACTTCAAAGAGATTTTCCCTGAGTGGGAACTGGTGAGGGTGAGGGTGTGTCCGGAGAGCAGAAGACAAACCTGATTTCTCTCTGAGAAAATTTCATAAAGGCTAAAGAATTCTTAAGAGGTGGAAGTAATTACACTGCTCTGCATGCGGGGAAGACACTTTTCAACCAATATGATTTCTAAATTTTTCCATTAGGTAAATAAAATTTTTGTTGAAGTCTGAAATGAACTTTTTAGAGGAATTTGGTTATCAACATTAAAAGATAAATTGAACAGCATTCCTATTTGTTACTTTATTTAAATGATAAAAAGGCAGTTATATTCCCATTCTTTTCCTCATTCCTTACCAGCCTTCAGGCAAAAATTTTTAAACTGTTACCCTTTGGTAGCACAGTTAAAAGAAATCATGAAATTATTAGTCACAGTGTGTATAATATTTGTAAAATTTTAGCTTGGCATTAGCTGCAAAAATGTCTGAGATTTCCCCACATGGAAAAGATATATTGCTCTGTTAAGAATTAATAGATACAGATTATGGATATATAATTGCTTTGGAGGATCAGCTACAACAGTGAAGAAAAGCTAAGAAGGGCAGGATTACGGGCGCACGGGTGGCTTAGTCGGTTGAGCGTCCGACTTTCCCTTAGGTCATGATCTCGCGGTTCGTGGGTTCGAGCCCCGCATCGGGCTCTGTGCTGACTGCCAGCTCAGAGCCTGGAGCCTGTTTCAGAGTCTGTGACTCCCTCTCTCTCTGACCCTCCCCTGCTCATGCTGTCGCTCTCTCTCTCTCTCTCTCCTAGAAATAAATAAAACATTTAAAAAATTAAAAAAGGGGCGCCTGGGTGGCTCAGTTGGTTAAGGATCTGACTTTGGCTCAGGTCATGATCTCACGGTCTGTGGGTTCAAGCCCCGCGTTGGGCTCTGTGCTGGCTCGGAGCCTGGAGCCTGTTTCAGATTCTCTCTCTCTCTCTCTCAGAAGTAAATAAAACATTTAAAAAAAAAAATTAAAAAAAAAGAAGGGCAGGATTATTTTACATAAAGAAAGGCAAGATCAGTAGTTTGAGCTAAAACAAGAACACTGTTTTTATTTACTTGGAATAAGAATTGTTATACAGAGTGATTCACCACTTTTCATCCAGTATGAGTTCTAAATTTTTCCATTAGGTAAATGGGATTTTTGTTAAAGATCTAAATGGACTTTTTAGAGGGATTTGGTTATGATTATTAACAAATAAATTGAATAGCATTCACAGCATAATCACAGTTTAATTTATTCCATAAATAGCTAGTGAGCACCTGCCAGGTGCCCTTTGTTCAAGGAGCTGTGCAACTTATTGGAGAAACAGAGGCACAGCGCTTGACCTCAAGGAGCCCTGTCCAAGAACAAAGACAACAATCTAATATCAGCTGCAGTGCAAAATAATACCTACTGCGATAAAAGCTATTTTCAAAATACTATAGAGAAGGGAGAAAGCAAACAGTTGGGAAGCTGTATTGGTGAATGTAGTGGGTGTTGGAAGGAAATTTCATAGAGGAAGTGACCTTTGAGCTACATAGTCCTTGAAAGATGAAAATGGTTTCATGAAGCTGAGAAATAAGGAAAGGTCACTCTGGAGACAGTGAGATCAGACTGATGAGAAAAGCCAAAAGTACAGAAACCCCAAATAAGCTTGCAGGAATTTTATATACTCTAGTGCTATGATTCTCAAAGTGTGGTCCAAAGACCAGCAGAAAAGCATCCCTGGGAGCTTATTAGAAATGCTGAACCTCAAGCCTCGCCTAGATCTCCAGAATCAGGGTCTGCATTTTAACAAGATGCCCCGGAAAGCTGTAGGCACATGAAAATTTGAGAAGCACTTCTCTGGAGCCAAGAGTAACAAGGGGAAGAATGATGTGAGAAATTAGGATGGAAGACAAATAATGCTGTTGGTATGTGCCATGAAGTTTATATTGATCAGAAGGACTGCAGGGGGGTCTTTTGCAAAGGATTGCTATGATCTGTGACTTATAAAAATATAGTCCAAGAGGCCATGTGGAGATGTTTGTGTGAAGAGAGGATGGGACACATGAAGATCAGTTATGGACTATAATAACATGATAATAATGACAGCTACTATATACTGAGTGCCCAATACACACCAGACATTGTGGTATAAACCTTATATTTTATATGTTGTTTTAATCTTCCTATAGTTGTGATTTTGCAGGTGAGAATAAATATAAGGAAAGTTTTTTAAAAATTTCCAAAGTCATGTGACAAGTTGCAGAAGAATTCTAACTTCAGTTTAATATCAAAATTTGAGTTCTATCTCCAAAATATACCCCAATTCATCTACTTCACTTCACCTCCACCATAGTATATTAATACCATCTTATGAATTGCCTTGATAGTCTATGAACTTTCAGTCTGGCTTTCTGTAATCTGTTTTTATACAGTAGCCTAAATGATCTTCTATTGATTTTTTCCCCCTACTTTTTATTTTTTTAGAGAGTGCATGCATGTGCAAGCAGGGTTGATTCTCGATCCCACAACCCTGGGATCATGACCTGAGCCGAAATCAAGAGTCAGACCCTTAACCGACTGGTCACTCAGTCGCCCCTAAATGATCCTTTATTTAGCATCAAAACAAGAATAAAAGGTATATTTTTTAACCAAACCCCACAGGTCCATAATAATTTGGCCCCTGCCTATATCTCAGATCTCATTTTGTGACACACTCCCCCATCAATGTATTACACTGTACGTTGAATACTATCAAGCTTTATTCTTCTTTCAGGATTTTGCCTAGATCACTCTCCTTTCAAGTTTTTAAAATTATTACTTAATATTTTTAAAATATAATCAACTATTCAAAGTAAAAAATGATAATTTATTACAGGCTTAATAACACATGTATAAGTAAAATGTATACCAGCTATAGCACAAAGACAGACAGGGAAGTAATGGAAGTACATGATATTTAAAGTTCTTATTCTATATGTGAGGTATTAGAATATCACTTAGAGGTAGACTGCGAGAGGTTACAGATATAATATATACTCTGAAATAACCCCAAAAATAAATAGCAGAGAGTTATAATAAAGTGACAAAAAAAAGTAAAATGGAATTCCAATAAATTAAACTATTAGATTAACAATCTATTAGATTTTAAAAATGGGGGGGAAGGAACTGGTATATATCTGATAAAAACAATTAATTTTAGAATTTTATTATATTAATTTCTTGGTCTTAATGGACTAAATTATATTTACAATAATATAACTTTCTCTCTACCTATTATAATCTGTTCAAATGCCACTATCAGCTTTTTAAAAATGTAAATCAATACATCTTATTATGGACCACATTATATTTTAAACTGTAATGTTTCTTTCCAAATATAACCAATGATTCTTCTTTTTGTCATGAGTCTCAAACATTCTTAAACAATTCTTAAATTATCTCTAAATAAAAAATATAAGACAAATATGTCAATGCCTCATAAAATGAGAATATTTTCTCCAAGTTATATCTAACTTCCACATAATTTGGCAGGAAGATTCCTAGTGGCATGAAGAATGCCAACTGGTCATTCCCATTTCTTCTTCTGGAATTCAACCTGGAGAAATCAAATGGCAGGAAATTTGATTTGACCTTTCTAACTAAACCTTCTGTTATATAAATTTGAACTTTTCCACTGACTGGCAGATTATATGTATACATACATCATCATCAATTGTCAATTATGTTTAGGGATGAGACTAGATGTATTCCTGATACCTTCCTCTGAGGTCTGCTCAATCTAATGAATTAGCTACTTTTATGCTGACTATCCCAGAGTTAAGATTGGGGGAAGGGTACTGAAATTACATCTCACATACTGATAGAGAATATATCTATAGGAGGGGAGCCACCTGGCTTCAGGTTGCATGTGGAAGTTTATCCATTGCAGTAACCTTTCTGACTTTTGTTCCAACCAGATGAGGAGTGACTTACCTGATTGAAAATTTTAGGAGAATGAACTGGGTGGTTCAATATATACTATTCCTCTCTCAGTGGCAACCTGACCTTGTAAAGTGTACATTGGGGTTAACTTTCTGTGATAGAGAAAGTTTTCTACCATAAGAAGGAGGCTTGTGTGTATCTAAATTAGAGGTGCACATACTTATCTGGCCATAGACTGTAAGTAATCTAAATTGTTATTTTACCCAGATAGAGGTAGTAGATGAATGAATAAATAACAATTTATTAATGAATATATAACAATTGGGGAAGGCTTATATTATGAGAAGAATAAATTAAATCTTGGGGTTAAGAAAGGTAGAAATACTTCTAATGAACATATGGAATCCAGCGCCTAAGAGTTCAATTTAAAATGCCTATGCTGGAACACTGATTCTAAAATTCAGTTTTCTCTTTAATAAAAGTGACATATTAAGTGATTATTTTCTTCTCTCAAAATCCTGCATCTGTCTCTGGATTGGTTCCAGACTTTGGGTGAGGACAAAAGAGTAGTACTTATTGATCCAGTAAACCCCAACACCTTGGTAAATTGGCAGGAAACCTTGAGAATTAAGTAAGAAATGGATGAGGGAGGGTACAAAATTACACTGGAAATCAGTGTTTTGATCAGGGCTGGGGACTTAGTGTACTGAGCTAAGTGAGCTGTGGATCCTGGGTGGGGCATGCAGTCAAGCAGGTAACTTGAGACTCTTTTGACAGTGCTGGCTGAACTTGCAGGTATGGCTGAGGCAGGAATTAGGTGTTTTTAGGCATTGTTGGGTGTAATAATATTTGTAGCTTTTATTATGTCTTTGTTTTTTTTTTAATTTTTTTATGTTTTATTTATTTCTGATAGAGAGAGACAGCGTGAGCAGGGAAGGGTCAGAGAGAGAGGGAGATACAGAATCTGAAGCAGGCTCCAGGCTCTGAGCTGGCTGTCAGCACAGAGCCCGATGTGGGGCTCGAACCCACGAACCGTGAGATCATGACCTGAGCCGAAGTTGGATGCTTAACCTACTGAGCCACCCGGGCACCCCTTATTGTGTCTTTCAGTCAAGTCTTCAGGCTTGCATTTTTACCAAAGGTACCTGTGCATGGCCTTAACATGTGGCTGCTCACTGGCCCTTGCCTGCTTCTGAGATATGTGTCACCAGCTATGGAACCTTCAGATACATAGGATGAGCGCCATATGGTTGTAGAATGTGGGGAGTGGAGGAAGCCCTTTCTACAGAGGAAAACTGCATCTTTTCAAATGGTCCACTGCAGTCAGTCTTTAGCAGCAGATGCAAATGCATCCCAGAGGGTTCTGTTGCCTACACAGCAAGCAAATGATGAAGGTGAACAAAACAGAAGAAATTATGGAGGGTTCTTTGATGATAATTATGACTACCTACAGTGTCAGACTGAAAGGTTTTGTGTGTGTGTGTGTGTGTTTTAAGTTTACTTATTTATTTTGGGAGAGAGAGAATGAGGAATGGCAAAGAGAAGGAGACAGAATATATGAATTGGGTTCTATGCTGACAGCAGGGAGCCCGATGTGGGGCTTGAACTCACAAACTGTGAGATCATGACCTGAGTCAAATTCAGACTCTTAACCGACTGAGCCACCCAGGTGCCCCATTATACTGAAAGTTTTTAAGAATTATGTGATTTAAAAAGACTACTCCTATATTAGTGTGCATGGAAAAAAAAAAAAGAAAACCATCATGTAGAAGGAGTGGAAAGGCCATCGCAACAGAGCAGACACAAGATAGCCAAGGTTTGGGCTACTGTGATGGTAACTGGGATGAAAACTTGGACCCTGAGGGAGAGACCTGATAGGACTCAGTGACAGCAAGGATAGAGGCAGCATGAAAGTTGGAAGAGCAGTGCTTGCATGATATAAAGAGCAAGCACAAGGGCTCACTGATACAGTTGGAAAGATGTCATAGACTTATGGGCCTCATAAAGATAGCCATCTGGTTGGAAATATACCAAGAATACCTGGAAAATGCAGAACCATAGTCTAAGGGAGAGACTGATTGGAAATGTAGCTATGGAAATCACAGAGATTATGGCTAATTGAGAGAAAGTATGTAAAAAGAGAAAAATAGTAAAGAACAAGACAGAATTTCTGCTGCCTTAAGGAACTAGAAATTAAAACAAAAAGTCATGCAAACCAAGAACCAGACTCTTAACTCTAGAGAACAATCTGATGGTTACCAGAGGGGGTTTAGGGGGATGGGTGAAATAGGTGAAGGGCATTAAGGAATGCACTTGCTGTGAGGAACACTAAGTGATGTATGGAAGTATTAAATCACTATATTGTACACCTGAAACTAACAATCCACTGTATGTTAACTAACTGGAATTTAAATAAAAATCTTAAAAATTAAAAAAATAATGAAATATATGCATAAGGGAGAAAAAGCCATGAAATAAGACAAGAAAGGAAGAGTCGAGGTGAGAAAGAAACAACTAAGATTTACCACAAAATCCAATAAGAGGGATGGACAATCTCAAAATATAAAAGGTGCAGGAAAATATTCTGGAGAATCTAAAGTGCATCAAATGCTCAACGGCATTCATTTAGTCATGTAGTCAGCAACTCTTACAGAGTTCTTAACAAGTGCCCAACACTGTCCAAGGTCCTGGGCATAAAATAGAAAAGCCACCTCAGACTCTTCTTTTTTGGAGCTTACAATACAGTGAGAGGAATGGCTATTAATCAATTGATTGTGTAAATAAATCATTACCAACTGCAGTGAGTGCAATGCGTGGAAATCCAAGGCTGTAGAAATGAGTGTGCACAATAGGGAAACTTTATCTCTTTGGGAGATTAAGATATTAAAGGATGGTTCTGCAGGAATCCTCTGGCACTGTTATTGGGCTTGCAAGCAAAGAGTGACATCATTTTTTTCATCAAAAAAAAAAAAACAGGAAAACATATCATATACTTTTCCTAGTGGAAACAACTAGACCTCCATTTTGAAAGGAAGGTGATATTAAATAATTTTTATAATTTATTCATTGTGAAGACGCCTTGCACCAATGTTTACAAGGAAAAGATACATCATAAAAAGCAGTGTGTGGGAACATTCTAAATTATTTTTAATAACATGTGACATATTATATGAGTGCCATTAAAGGAGATGTGTATTTGGGCTTTGATTCCTATATAAAAATTTACCACTGAAACAGATTGAAAATGGAAATCAATATTTTCGTTCTTAGGGCTAAAGCAAAGGTTTTGCTTGAAATTACTTTTTTTTTTAATGTTTGTTTATTTTTGAGAGAGAGAAAGAGTAGGGGAGAAGCAGACAGAGAGGGAGACAGAATCTGAAGCAGGCTCTGGGCTCTGAGTCATCAGCACAGAGCCCAACCCAGGGCTCGAATCCATTAGCCATGAGATCTGACTCAGATGACCTGAGCCAAAGTCAGATGCTTACCCAAATGAGCCATCTAGGTGCTCCGGGAATTACTTTCTTAATACTTACTGTGAGGACAGAAATCTAGGAACATAGAATGCCATGCCAAGAACCATTGATCAAAAATTGATATCCCCATGCATTTCCTATCTGTTTAATTCATAAAGTAATCATCATCATAAAGATGAAAAACAAAGGCTGTAAGATCTCATTCATGCAGTATTGAAAGTTGATTCACCTAAAAATTAAGAAATTAGGCTCAGAAATTTGAGCAGTACTTGTTAGAAAACAACTTTGATGGAAATTATACCATTACCCTCAGAATGTGCTGGAGATTGTTATTGGTATTTGAGAAACATTAGAAGTCTGTTAATGTAGTTTCAGATTTTACATTCCATGTGATCTTCAACAAACAACTAGTTGAGATTTGGTGTCATATTAAAGAAGAATATCCACAATTATCTGAAAAAGTTATTAAAATGTTCCTCCCTTTCCTAACTACATATTTGTAGGAAGCCGAGTTTTCTTCATATACTTCAACCAGAATAGCACATTGTAACAAACTGAATCCAGAAGTAAATAAAGAATCCAGCAGTCTTCTGCTATGCCATACATGAAAGACGTTTACAAAAATGGAAAACTGTGGGGCGCCTGGGTGGTTGAGTCAGTTAAGCGTCCCACTTTGGCTCAGGTCATGATCTCAGGGTTTGTGGGTTCAAGCCCTGCATCACGCTTTGTGCTGCCATCTCAGAGCCTGGAGCCTGCTTCTGATTCTGTGTCTTCAGCTCTCTGGCCCTCTCCTACTCAGCATGTTGTCTCTCTCTCTCTCTCTCAAAAATAAGTAAACATTAAAAAAAAAATTTTAGTGGAAAATTATGCTGGCCTTCTCAACAGATTTTGTTTTGTACTATAAAAACTATATTACATATGTTAATATGTAATGGTTATTCATCATTATTTTTAAATAAATTAATTTCTCAGATTTAACATCTAATGTGCTAAATAACCATAGATGTACTGTAAAGAAAAGGCTTTTGAAGGTCTTCAATAATTTTTAAGACTACAAAGTGCTCCTGAGATCCTGGATAGATACATGGTTACTATTTATTATTTGGCATCATTTTGGGGATGCTTTAAATACAACATACTTCTTACAGTTTAGGATTAAACTGTACTTTCACTGAGTGGTTTACTTCAACAGCATGGCCAAATTAGTAGTGCCAAGGGAAGGACAGAGGATTTGGCTTTGCAGGTTTTGCCCTAACAGGTTTCCAAGGACAGGGAAAAAGCATTGCCAAACTACACATTACCTATGCTGGGATTGTAAAGTATATGTTGTTTGAACTGAAAATAGCTATATTTCTTCCTATTTATAAAAAAAAATCATTAAAAATGTGAGCCAATTCTATTAAAAAAAACACAAATTTATCCATCACCCAAAGACAGTGTTAACATTTTAATATATTTTCTTTCAGATATATTTTCATATTATAGCATTTGTGTGTGCACGTGAATTTGTGTGCATGTCTAAGGAAGAAATAATCCATGTGTAAATTTAGCTACAAGAGTTCTATGATAAAAAAATCTCAGCTTGGAAATCTCTGGATTCTGAAAATCACTGGGGTCTCAGTAAGAAAGCTATCATATAAAGCTAAGTGTTAATTCCACTAAATCAAATGTAAACTGCCTTATATGCTACAATAATAAAATTAAGTTTTAAATCTAAAATGTAGCTGGGGCGCCTGGGTGGCTTAGTCGGTTGAGCGTCCGACTTTCGCTTGGGTCATGATCTCGCTGTTCGTGGGTTCGAGCCCCGCGTCGGGCTCTGTGCTGACTGCCAGCTCAGAGCCTGGAGCCTGTTTCGGTCTGTGGCTCCCTCTCTCTCTGACCCTCCCCTGCTCATGCTGTCTCTCTCTCTCTCTCTCTCCTAGAAATAAATAAAACATAAAAAAAAAAAAATTTAAAATGTAGCTGAGTAACAGATCTGGACACTAAACTATTTTCCAGTTAAAAACTTTAGGGATCTTAATATACAGAAGCCATTCTACTAATCATATTTAAGTGCTATTACGAGTTAGAATAAGCACAAGTGAATTGTCATAATACTATTGTGGTATTTGGTATTATTAAGAATGCCTGTATTTAAAAAAAAAAAAAAAAGAATGTCTGTATTTTAAAAATCTTGTCTCACTGGATCTCTACCTTATCTACCAAATTTAGCCTTAAAATCTTACTTAAAAAAGTAATATAGCCCTATACATTCACCGACATTTAAGTCATGTGAAAGAAAGGTAGGAAGTAATTAGTATCAAATGTTTCTTAAATTAAAGACCATCTGCTTTTAATTTTTCCTCAGATGTCTTATCCACCTTCACTATGGAAAATATTAACTTTCTACAGATTAGGCATGATGGAAACAATTTCTAAGGAGAAAAACTGGGAGACCTAACCATTATACAATAAAGTTGAAATGATAACATCCAAAAATGTGCAGGTGAATGCTTTTTTTCTTAACTAGCTGGCAAATATTTTAACTCAAGGCTTTTAATTATGTGACTGTGCTCCTAACAAAGGAAATAAACACTCATGTGGCCTTCTGAATTATTTTTATGTATCACGTTCAGGCATTACTGATGAGTTCCAGCAATGAGATTTTGAACAACAATTATCTGAAATAATTTACTGAAGAAATTTTTTGGTTATGCCATAGTAAAAGGTATCACTGTATTTCAATAAATCTTAGATTAAATGAGTTATTTTGAGCAAAATAAATTCAATGTATAGTTTTGACTGAATACACAGTTTATAAACTTTAATTTTAGTTTATGTGCTGCCAAAGCCAGCCTATAAACTTTAATTGTAAATGATTTCTTCTTGATTTCAAAGTTGTCTTGCACCCTTGCTCATTTACACATGATACGAATATGAACTGAAAAGGCATCAGATATAAAGACAGGCATTTACAGGCTAATGTAAATGTAGTTCAAACAATAAAATAAGAATCATGTTAATTTGCCATTGTATTTTCAGCTTAAAAAATGCTAACCTAATAACGAAATTATTGTCATTAAGGAGCATTTCATTAATATGAAAAGCACTTACTAAAAACATTCATTGTTTTAGATGTTATCAAAATCATAGTTTAATCCAAATGGACATAAAAATGTGGTACTTCAAATAATGTCATTTATATGCATGTAGATGTTCTCACAGGCTGTATAAAGTCTCCACCATGTTCATTTTAAGATGGATATATACAGCATTTACTTCAGTTCACAAAGTGTGGGCATAAAACAATCTACAGAAGCTTTTTATAGGGTTTAAAAGAGTTCTAATCACCCATGCCAACTGCACTCCCCTCTCAACACAAAACTGCTTTTGAAACCAAGCATTCATTTGCTAAAACAAGGCATCTGCTGTTAAAGAGATTGATTATCCTGGGGCCTGACCTAATTGGGAGATTAGATATGCTTCTCTACTATGGACGGCATGGTTTATAAAGAAAAAAAAAATTAGACCCCAAAAAGAGCAAACTTCTTTTGGACTCCAGTGCACTTTTATTTATTTCTAATTTTCTTTAAATAGAAACAAACATTATTGTATCAGGTTGATGAAATTAGTGTGTTATGAGTTAAAAATTCATTGATTCTACCATGTCATTTCTTTAGTAACAGGTACACATTCACTTTCCTCACATAAACCAAACATTATCAAAAAATTACATTTTCGTCATATCCTACTGAGTTAAGATCATTATACAATAGACACACACACACACACACACACACACAGACACACACACACAAAATCTGGCCTTTTACTGATGTTATCATTTCTTTTCTATGGCCAGTTAGGTGTCGGTTTTTCCCCTCAAACACAGACATCACCTCATTGCTGTGGCTAATTGCATTTTTCTTTCTAGTCTTTGACAACCAGACCTTTGTTAATGCTATTCACCAATATATCAGACTCAGGTCATCCATCCAAAACATGACAAAAGACCCAGATGCTCATGTAAATTGCACTCCCCAAAAGTACTGCCCTCTTCCTCCATGCAGATACAGATCTGTGACCCCCTCCCATTTCTGTTCACTCCCTTTGTTTTCACTTAGTCTTTCATGGTTGGAAAAAGTGGTTATTTATAGGCTTTAAGAAACAGTATACTTTGTTTACATAATAAATCAAATAATCAAGTTAATCATGAAGCTAGATAAATTTTCTATACAATACTTAAAAATCACTTATTCCAGTTGAATTTCAAAATGGGGATTCATTTTCCACAATAAAGACTTTCTTCTATCCACTTTTTGACCTTTCTTGAGCTCTCATGATAAAGCTAAGTTTGATTGTCCTCTTTCACTGAATAAAAAAGATTTCACATAGAAGTGTCCAAGCAGAAGTGTAGGACTGAATCATTTACAAAATATCCCATAATTGAAAAGTAAATCTTATGATGCTTTCTTATTGCCTTCAGCATAAATTGGATCAAGCATTAATCACTCAAAATTTCTACTTTCCTAAAGCTTTAAGTAACTTAAAAATCGTTTCGAGATACTTAAAAATTACTATAATGATGCTTTTAAAGGAAAATTATTATGGATTCAAACAGCATAGGCAACATACTGTATGTGTGTAGATATCTATATTTCAGAATCAAGGCTTCTTTCTATTTATTTTCCACCTTTATATACTTTCACCTCATATACTTAAATGTTCACCATGTTTTAGATACTAAGTCACTGGAACAGAAGGCAGAAACTGATCATTTATTAAGTGGAAAACAATGTATCCAGATAGGAACCAACAGCAATATTTAGTATTTTAAGAAGAGCATCAAGATCAAGTTAATATATATGATACTCGGACTTTAATTTTAAAGACTTTCAATTTGAATACAATTGAGGAAAACTCATTAAAATGATAAGAAACCTGCAGGGTTACGAGATATACTACTATCCTTATCTTCTACTCACAAATACAACCACATTAAACGTAACATCCTCATCTGTCAGTTATTATATCAAGGGGAAAAAAGGGCAGAAATACTTTATAGAATGTATATGATAAAATGACATCAAACATTAGTAACCATTAAAGCTTAGCAAAAACTATGGAATATACCAGCACTATTAGGAACTGAATGAGTCAGGCCATCAGTTTATTGGAATCTTTCATGGTGATGCTAAAATGTGCAGGCCTACTCTCTGAATCAAGTCAGAACTGAGCAGAACAGCACATACATAAAGAGCAGTGGGAGACAAACTAAAACAAGGCCAAAAGAAAAGAGTAGGAACTAAGAAGACTGAAAGTCTGGAGGAATTAAAGAACCAGAAATCAAACTCACCAAAAATACAGGGAAAGGGGGGGAAACTGATAAATCTGTGATAATAAGGCAAAACCAGGGATTCTTCTAATAATTATAGCACTCACTGCAATTTAAACAGTGAAGAAAACAGCCTTGGGTGCTTCTTGCATAGACTGTTACTACAGTTTTCCAATGTGTATTTCATGTCAGCTACCATAATGTTACTAAAACATCACTTTAATTATATTCTTCCCAACTTCAAAAACTTCCAGGGGCTTTCTCATGTCTCCTGGAAAAAGCCTAAACTTAGCCTGCCACACAAGACTCTCTAGAACCCAGATGTGATTTAAGTACATGAAGGCTGCATCGTGGGTAAAGTGAGCTAGTTCGGTGCTTACACACTTTTGGTCTATTATTTTTAAGTTCTGTGTCTGTAATGTCTACAGCCAATGTCTACCTATATGTCTATATCCAAAAATGTTATTGTCCTACCTTTTCTTTATGGTCCACGTCAGACTTTATATTTTCCATTTAACCTTCCCTTATAGTCACCCATCTTTGCCTGTTGAAGTTCTAAGTACTCTTCAAGTTCTAGGTCCTTCAAGAAACATTTCCATAATTATCTTTGAAATCTGCATACATTCACTTGGTTTATCTTATACCTCCCTTATTTGCAGCTATTTTTGTGTATTGGCTCCCCAACTAGATTTGCCTGGAAAAGACTGGGATTTCCCCCCCCTTGTATCCATATAGCTCCACATCATGAGATAAATAGTACTTGGTAAAACATCCATCAAGGAACAAGGCTCTGTACTGTTATTTCTCCTTGGTTGATTTCTCTTCTGATTCCCCATAATGGCTGCTCCAAAAATCTTTCCAACCCTTCTTTTTTGTCTGCTTATCTTTGCCCTTGCCTCCTCCTCCACTGAGAAACTGGTTATTCCTCACTTCACTTAATGTTTCACGAAAAATAAGAATTCATCTATACTCTTCGCCTCTCCTTTCTTGCATATTTTGATTTTCCAAGAAGGAAATGTCTCTTTTAAGGCTTATTCTATATTTGGGCCCTTGATGCTACTGCTTTCTGTGGTCTCCAGTGTCTGGGTCTATTAGTTACATCTTTCCAACTTTCAATTTCAGTATATTTCTCTGGTTCTTCCTTATATTTCTCTGGCTTCCTTCTTCTTTATCTTATTCCTAAAATTAAATTCCTTACACCCAGCAATCACTCATGTTATCTCCCCACTCTCCAATTTTCTTGCTCACAGATCTTTTGCTTCTGTCTCCTAATCCCTCACTTCCAAACTCCTGCTGAAAGTCTTCTATCCCCTACCATGTGACCTAAATTGCTTCCTCTTAGTTCATCAAAGATCTAAGTACAAAATCTGATGTTTTTCCAGTCATTCTTATTTGTGGTTTGTGTACTAAACTACTAAAATAGTATTTTTTTCCACCTTACTCAAATAGGTATCCCAGGTTTTTATAGCATTCATTCCTCTCATGATTTGCCTCCTACTTCTCCACTTCTGAGTTTCTTTCATTGCGTCTTCTTTCTCCATGTGTTATTTTATTAGTTATTACTCCCAGATCCTTCCTGGAGTCTTTTCTCTTCCTGACCTAAACTCACTTGAAGGAAAACTAATCAAATACCACAAACTTAGTTATCATCTCCATGTATACACTTCCTCTATGACCTGTAAGATTCCAGACTTTATTCTTCAGAGATTAACCAAACGTACCTGAACACATTTTCAAAATGCCTCTCAGATTTGTCATCTCTTTGAATTCTAACAGTACTGGATATTCTTTCTCATTTCCTTTTGTCAGAACTATTCAGAGTTGGCAAGTTGAGCAGTGGGCTGGATTTCAATGACCTTTCTGTCCCTTGGCCAGAGCATTTGTAAAGCGCACAAAATATGAAACTACTTCGATTGTTGTAACTCTACTCAAGGTACTCATTCTGGCCAACTACTCTTAACCAGAAGGGCCAGTACTCTACTGCGGGCCCTAACCCTTGTTTCTCTTCCACCATTTTTGGCCTCTTCTCCTTGCTTCAACTTTTATATTAAGCTGTTGGTCCTCTCTCTTACACTGAGTGTCCATTAGGTTTCCAGCCATTCAGCTACATTGTATCCCACTGTTAGATGAGCCCTAGGAGTTTCATATCAAGAATAGAGGGAGGGTCAGGACATAAGGATTCACTATGGATTATATCAAGGTAGACTATCTAAAATATAGCCTGATCTTTTATACTTTCAGAACTCACATCCTGCTGCAGTGCCTGGCAGAAAATAAATGCTTAATGAATGTTAGCTATTATATCTTGCTTGCCATAATAGCCACAGAGCGTCTGTCCTCACCTTTTCCTTAAGTTGTATTACCTAATGACTCCTTTAGTTATGCTAGACTAAACATGTACCAGACTCAGAAAAGATGCTTGGGAAGGTGGGGGAAAAGCTATCTAAATAACAATAATAATAATTAAAAACAATAATGTAACAGTAACAATATATTAATGTAAACCAAAACTTCAGTTATATTATCTCATGTAATATATAATTTTATGGGACAAGTACTATTGCTACTTCCATTTTACAGATGAGGAAAAAAGGCCTTATATAATTCTTCTTAAATTGTCCAGATATTCTGCCTCTAAAATGTTTCTCTTTAACATGAGAGGATGACATCCTTTCCCGCACAACTGTAAGTGAACTCTGCTTCTGGTAGATTGGTTGGAGATTGTTGCTTCCTCAGACAATTCCATGACACTCCACTCTATGCTAACAGTAATAAGGGTTTTTCATGTGATCAAAGGGGACTTTTACCATATAAGAATTTGTTGAAACTCCTGAGAAGGTTTATATTCTGTGCCTTTCGCAAGTTTAAGTGGAAAATGAATGGTGTTCAAAAGTTCGGGGCACCTCCTTCCCAGTAAAAATAACGTATTTCCTCAAAGGATTGGTGAGGCAGAAGCAGGCATGGAAAATGACAGTTCAAATTTCCACATGAGCAAGTCAGCCATCCAAGCTACATTTATTCCTTATCTACCTGGGACAGAGGGCAAGCAAGGAACACCATCATCACCAACTCAGGGTGCCTTAACCTTCAACAAATAGGGTTTATGCACATAAACTTTGTTTTTCTTAATGCTTATTTATTTTGAAAGAGAGAGAGAGAGGAGCATGAGCACAGGAGGGGGAGGGAAAGAGGGAGACAGAGAATCCCAAGCAGTCTCTGCGCTCCAGCTCAAACTCATGAACCATGAGATCATGACCTGAGCCAAAACTAAGAGCTGGAAGCCTAACTGATGGAGCCACCCAGGCATCCCTCTGCATACATACTTTTAACTGGTGATGTCCAATGGAAAATGTGCAGTAAACAATCCGTTGGGGTACAGGAAGAACTGTTAGAACTTCTATTTACACTGATTTTTTTTAAATATTTTTTTAAATTTATTTCTAGGAGAGAGAGAGAGAGAGAGAGAGAGAGTGAGCAGGGGAGGGTCAGAGAGAGAGGGAGATACAGACTCTGAAATAGGCTCCAGGCTCCGAGCTGGCAGTCAGCACAGAGCCCGACGCGGGGCCCGAACCCACGAACCGCAAGATCGTGACCTAAGCGAAAGTCAGACGCTTAACCGACTAAGCCACCCAGGCGCCCCTACACTGATTTTTTAATCTAAGAAAATAAACTAGGCTGTAGTAAAATGTAACAAATGGAGGGCAACCACCACCTTCACACAGTGTACATATCAGAAAGCACAGGCCACTCACTCACTACTGGTATCTTGAGGAAATGACGGCCAATCATTACAAATTTGTTTACCTTATGCTGGTAACACTCAGTATTGTGCTAACAACAATTTCAGGAAAATTAACATTCAGTATGTTCTTTTGAGGACAAATTGACTTTTTTAAATGAGTAAGCAAATGTTTTTCAAAAGACAGCCACGCTGCGGAGAGAGCATGTTTGTATCAATTATTTTTTTAAAAACTTCATCTATACAATTGAAAAACTTGGAAACCAATTTCTCTGATCTATTTATAGTTTTTCCAAATTACAAATTAGTTCCAAAGGCAATTAAAAGATGGAAACAATTAGTTCAATTAGTTCCAAACTAATACAAAAATGTGTTTTCATATTTTTAAGAAATGGGTCAAAACTGCTTTAAATCTTTGTTTAGACCCATTCGTTAAAATTATAAAGGTACAGAAAAATTAAAATAAATAATAAGTCAACAATGAACTTTTTCCATTTGTGTCTTCATGTTTTTGTAATGTATTCTTTTTTTAGCTCTGATGGTTGGAAAAAACAAAAACAAGCTCTAAAACAAATACTCAAGTATTAAAAATAAGTTGAACTAAATATCAGACTTTTATTTATTTTTTAATTGTTTTTAATGTTTGTTTATTTTTGAGAGAGAGACAGTGAGCAAGCAAGGGAAGTGCAGAGAGAGAGGAAGATACAGAATGTGAAGCAGGCTCCAGGCTCTGAGCTCTCAGCACAGAATGCAGGGCTCAAACTCAGGAACCATGAGATCATGACCTGAGCTGAAGTCAGACGCTCAACTGACTGAGCCACCAGGTACCGCTAAGTATTAGGGGCGCCTGGGTTGCTTAGTCGGTTAAGCGTCCGACTTTCGCTTGGGTCATGATCTCGCAGTTCGTGGGTTCGAGCCCTGCATCGGGCTCTGTGCTGACTGCCAGCTCAGAGCCTGGAGCCTGTTTCAGTCTATGACTCCCTCTCTCTCGATCCTCCCCTGCTCACACTGTCTCTCTCTCTCTCTCCTAGAAATAAATAAAAATATTTTTTAAAAAATACATTTAGTAAAAATAAAATAAATTATTTTCTAGTTATATAACAAGAATCATTTTATTAATTTTTTTTAGGAGACAGAAAGCGTACATGTTGAGTAGGGGAGAGAGAGAATCTTAAGCAGGATCCATGCTCAGCAAAGAGCCTGACATGGGGCTCAGTCTCACAACTGAGATCATGACCTGAGCCAAAATCAAAATTCAGACACTTAACTGACTCAGTCACCCAGAAACCCTACAAGAATCATTTTTAAAAGAAACATTTCTTTATCTCATCTTTCTTAATTTCTAACATTTGTGTGTTTTAAATATATATATTTATTATTCTTAATTATATAAAATATAACATTGGAAATATATATAAATATGTGATATATTTTAAGTATATATAAAGTATAGTTTATAGTACATATACCTGAAGTTTGGAAAATGTTTATAATTTAGAGATAAATAAACCTATATTGATGTATATTCATCTCTTTTTCAGTTATTGATGGGATATACCATTTTAAAGAACAAGATCTTTGAGAAAGAGGAGGGTACATGCACATTTCCAGATTCCTTCAAATAACCTTCCTTCAAGTCCCAGGTATACTTGAGTCGTTAGGTAATAGCCTGCCCTTCTCATACTCCCGATCTTTTTCTGAAAGCATCAGCCATCCTAGGGACAGCAACATATAACTTCAAAAGTCCCTAAGATGTTCAACCACATCACAGCAGTATATTTGGCTACTTTTAGGTGTTAAATATTATACTTTCTTATTAATTCAAGGAAACTAAAGATAACTCAAATTTAATAAATATCTTAATGTAAAACTCCAGAAATAAAAAGGAACATATCTTATTAATAATTCTTTAATTATTAATAACACATAACCACACCTCACTTCTAAGAGTAACAAAATTCTGTGAAAACATTTAAAAATATCTAAATGCTAGTCTGTTGTTTCTCATACTAGGATGGCAAGTATAATCTTGGAGATACACAAATTAAATAAAAGTTCAAGTTTCTTTTTATTTTGATATCCATGTAACACGGCTTAGAAAGGTGCATTCTGGATCATCCAAAAGACTACATTAAAACAGATAATTGCCATTTATTTCAGGGTAAAAAGTTAGCACCTTTATTTACAACTATACTGAGACTAAGCAATAATAAAAAGGCACCATTTGATTTTTAATCTACTTGATCTCCAACACTAACCTACAACTCTAAAGTTCAGAAAGCTCTTCTGTTGTCACTTGATGTTAAATAGATTATGTACATTCCTCAAGAATAAAAAACAGTGTCATATTCAATTTATAAGTGGGAAATCTCAGCAGGAATAATAGAATTAATGTGCATGACTGATCTGTAACCTGATAAATATGGCTTGACTACTATATTGTTTGAATGAGCTATAAACACAAGATACAAGGCAGGTTATAAGAGAACTGTTCCAATTTAAAAAGCCAACTTTATCTAAATAGAAAAATATAACCAAATTTAAAGTAAGGTGATTTTTCATGTTTTCACAAAGCATTTTCTTCCTATAAATACTTTATAAATTGATAGTCATAAGTATCTGAGAAAGATCCAAACTTATGGTTTACTTATTTTGTCGACAGGACCCTTCAAAAAATATCTTTACATTTGCTTAAATAACATCTTGGCCTAATTATTAGTTGATAGATTTAGCACAACTAATTCACCTTTATTTACATATTAGACAATACAAATAGCCCTATATACAGAATATTCAGAAACAAGCTAAAAATGTACAATAGGCATAAAATGTTTAAACAAATTTGATATATAATTATAAAATCATTTAAGAAATTAAATCTATTTTTATTTAATTTAATAGCAACCATAGCTCTTAATTCTTCATACAGGCTTTGTGTTGGTAGTTTCTATATCTGAAACTGTTCTAAATTGTTTTGAATTTCAATTATATTTTAAAATACACTGTGCTATCAAATCCAACTGATTGCAGAACCCACTCTTCAAATCACACCTTTTGGTACCTAATCATGACTGAGCCATAAAAAGACTTCCAAGTGACTATATGCCATTATCATTAGAGAATTATAATAAAATACCAAAACAAAATCATAACAAAACATGGTCATACTTTCCATTAAAAAATCACTCATAATTTTCATTATAAGAAATTATGGAATTATTAGTATGTTTCAGTAATACTTGGTTCTTAACTTTTATTAAAGATAAGATTATAATATTCTATATGTACAACTGGATTATTAAAAATTATAAATTATACTAGTATAGATATATATTTTTTCACTTTATCGAGCCATTGCTTATTAATAAAATATCATAATTCAATTTGTTGTTCTATCTTTTTGAACATATGAGGCAATAATCAAAGAAAGTCCTTAGGAAGAAAGTATGTGGGGAAAATGGGTTTTTATTACAACATCCTTTTTTTGAAAAAAACAAATTCTCCAAGCTGACATAATTAATAATTATTACCTAAGTGCACAATAATTTTTTCCAAAATTTAAAGATTTTCTTAATGTGTATTTATTTTCGAGAGAGAGAGAGAGACAGACAGAGCACAAATAGAAGGGCAGAGAGAGAGAGAGAGAGAGAGAAGCCCATGCAGACTTCAAACTCATGGACCTAAGCCAAAGTCCTATGCTTAACAGACTGAGTCATCCAGGTGCCCCAATTTTTTCCAAATTTAGCAAATGAATTTCTTATTAAAATTATCATAAAGATGAGTATCCCTCACTGATTTATCAGATTTATAATTAACTGCTCAATGTTAAGACATTGGCCTTGAGAATAAAATAACATCTAAGAATTTGAAGGAAAATGCTCCTAAGTCTGTAAGAATAATGATTCAACGGTCTAAAGTGTTTTCCTTTTCCATGTAAAAAAAACTGAATACACAAATCAAATGTAAATTTGAATAGTGATTTATTACTATTACTGATATATTAAATGTTTAAAAGAAAGATAGGAATTCTGTAATATACTATGATTCAACAATTCATTCTGATATATTCCACATATACAAATACCTTAGACACCACTAAATACATTTTTCTTTTGAACAGAAGCACAAATGGAAGCACATTTCCACTGAATTTTTATAAGGTATTATTTCACATGTAAACAGTGCCATCTTCTGGCAGCTGAAACTATTTGTGGATTAACATAAAATTCATTATGGATTGTAACTTGTTTTCTTGACAAGCTATATGTACAGCTTACTGAATAAAAACCCTTAATCTAAAATCAGTAGATTTGTTTAAAAATAACTTTTAAAAACAAGAGTATTAATCAGCATATCTTCAAACTGATAAAAATTTTTTTTAAATGTTTTATTTATTTCTAGGAGAGAGAGAGACAGCGTGAACAGGGGAGGGTCAGAGAGAGAAGGAGTCACAGACTGAAACAGGCTCCAGGCTCTGAGCTGGCAGTCAGCACAGAGCCTGACGTGGGGCTCGAACCCACGAACCACGAGATCATGACCTAAGCGAAAGTTGGACGCTTAACCAACTAAGCCACCCAGGCGCCCCGAAACTGATAAAATTTTTAAGAAGACCAAGTCAAGAACCCTAGATTCTATTACTAAATCTTCTAACTAGATATTCAATCTTACACTAACCATGTAGCCACTCAGGACCTCAGTTTCCTAAACTATTAGATTGTTTAAATCATTAAATTACTTTCAGTTTAAGGTTCTGTTTGATTCTAGCTTTAGACAGATTTATTTCTGGTTTTAGCAGTCTAATGTGGACTATAGGCCTGTTTATGGCACACTTTTTCATAGTTATCTCTTTTATTAATATGTGTTTGGTTATCCTCTCTGCTTGAACTTTCTTCAGAAGTAAATTTTAATTTATACTTACACCTCTCACTGTCCAAATAGCTTTCCTCTAAGCATCAGAAAGACTTCATTGACTTATAAATAAAACTAACCTCAAGTAACTGAAAACAAGTTTTTTTTAAGCTTATTTATTTATTTTGAGAGAGAAAGAGGGAGCATTCATGTGCTAGAGAGAGAGTGGGGGCACTAGACAGAGAGTGGGGAAGAGGCAGAGTGATGGGGGAGAGAGACCCTGAGCCCCACATGGGGCTCGATCTCACAAACTGTCAGATCATGACCTGAGCTTAAATCAAGGGTCAGATGCTTAACCGACTGAGCCAATCAGGTGCCTCCTGAAAACACATTTTTTTAAAAAACATTCTGTAAAGATAAGATGGTTTAGATAAGATAGGTCAATATCATACACAACACTCAAAAATTAATAGGGGAACTCTTGGGTGGCTCAGTGGATTAAGTGTCTGACTCTAAGTTTCTGCTCAGGTCATTATCTCACAGTTTCTGGAGTTCCAGCCCCATATCTGGCTCACACTGACAGTGCAGAGCCTGCTTTGGATTCTGTCTCCCTCTCTCTCTGCCCCTCCCCAACTTGTGCTGTCTCTCTCAAAATAAATACATTTTTTACAAAATTATTCTTTTACCATGTATTTATTCTTCAGAGACAGAGAGACAGAATGTAAGCAGGGAAGGGGCAGAGAGAGAGGGAGACAGAGAATCCAAAGCCGTGAGATCATGACCTGAGCCAAAGTTGGATGCCTAATGGACTAAACCACCCCACACGTCCACAAAATAAATAAATTTTTTAAAAAGTTAAAAAAAGTGATAGGAAAGAAATTTCTCCAAAGCTTCTAGAATCTTAAGTGTTACTTTGATAAATAAGAAGTAGATTCATTCTTCTGCATGTTGTTGTCCAGTTCTCCCAGCACGAACTGTTAAAGAGGCTGCCTTTTTTCCATTGGATTCTCTTTTCTGCTTTGTCAAAAATTAGTTGGCCATACATTTCTGGCTCCAATTCTGAGTTCTCTATTCTATTCCATTGGTCTATGTGTCTGTTTTTGTGCCAATACCATACTGTCTTGATGATGACAGCTTTGTAGTAGAGGCTAAAGTCTGGGATGGTGATATCTCCCGTTTTGGTTTTCTTCTTCAATATTACTTTGACTATTCAAGGTCTTTTGTGGTTCCATACAAATTTTAGGATAGTTTGTTTTAGCTTTGAGAAGCATGCTGGTGCAATTTTGATTGGGATTGCATTGAATGTGTAGATTGCTTTGGGTAGTAATGACATTTTAACTATATTTATTCTTCCAATCCCCAAAGGCAAGGAATCAAGAGCAAAAATGAACTACTGGGACCTCATCAAGATTAAAAGCTTCTGCACGGCAAAGGAAACAATCAATACAACTAATAGGCAACCGACGGAATGGGAAAAGATAGTTGCAAATGACATATCAGATAAAGGGTTAGTATCCAAAATCTATAAGGAACTCACCAAACTCCACACCAGAAAAACAATCCAGTGAAGGAATGGGCAGAAGATATGAACAGACACATCTCCAAAGAGGACATCCAGATGGCCAACAGACACATGAAATGATGCTCAGCATCCCTCCTCATCAGGGAAATACAAATCAAAACCACACTGAGATACCACCTCATGCCAGGCAGAGTGGCTAAAATGAGCAAATCAGAGAACTCTAGATGCTGGCGAGGATGTGGAGAAACGGGCACCCTCCTACACTGTTGGTGGGAATGTAAACTGGTTCAGCCCCTCTGGAAAACAGTGTGGAGGTTCCTCAAAAAATTAACAACAGA